>NC_079458.1:24082431-24377431 GCF_903798145.1 Danio aesculapii
TTTTTTGTACTTAAGTATTGCAAGTAGTTTATTTCAAAATTTACTACTCAAGTACTGAAAGTAAAAGTACAAGTATTGTGTAATGTAGTTATTAAAGAATGCAGTCAAAATTCATCATATTGTTTTCTTTATTTTAAATCTCTTTTTTGGGGGCACGTCATTAAGCAGAACGAAAAGAAACATGACTTACAATACTGTTTTTCTCTCACGCTTGAACCACAGATCTGACAGATTATAACAGCTTTAACACACACCTTTCAAAGTTGTGTGTCACAAAAACAGTCCATAATCCACTCAAAATGCTATTGAAACCCATTTTCGGAGCACAAATTACTGGTTGTAAACGCTGTAAACGAACGTTCTAATTCACTTGATTTTGATTTTATTGTAAAAAAAAGAAAACGTGTATATTACTGTGTTAAATGAAAATCTGAAATATTTTATGGCTTATGGCTATGATTTAGTATTCAAAAATGTTTCATTTTGATTATGTTTTAATTAAATTGGTCTTAAACTTCATATTTTTCATATTTTTATAGTATATTTATTCATTCTGGTACTTTTACCATAAACCAACATCTCAACCATTTGGTAGAGAGGCTGATATTTTAGAAATTATGGGATGTGTTGGGGGGAAATGTATTGATTGTGTTCACTAGCGACATTAGGAGTTAAGAAATGCAATGAATAAAAAAATTCTATTGGTTTTTTTTCTTGGTGTGACAGTTAAATGGTTACTTGTAATAAAATTGTGTCCTTTAATACAGCAGTAATATATATGAACTGTACCCTTAATTTGACCCGCTCAAAGAAAACACTCTTTCTGAATGTATCAAACAAAACTCATGCACAGAAGACAGCATGAGCATTTATAGCAAATAAACTAATGTAAATATTCTCCTGCCTGCTTTTTAAACGCTGACAGGCGAGGTCTTACACCCCTTTGATTGGTTATTGTCTTTACCTTCTCAACAGAAAGGGCTGCTATCGGCTTTAGAAATGAAAGCGTTGTTCACTGATGGCAGGAAGAACAGCCGCGGTTACAGTCTATGTATGTATAATACGCGGTTATCACAGGTAATCTATAAAGTTACCTCACAAACAGGCCAGCGGGTCAAATGTCCAAAGTGAGAGAGGCAGAGATGGAGTCTCACAACATTTCTCTGTAGTAGTGAAATAGCGGCTCGTGTGCTGTGCCGCCTTCACTCGCCCTCGCGTCTCCGTCCTTCGCCATAGTATTGCGACACCGCACATAGGAGATAAATGACGTCAGTACTTAATAACCCGTTATGATCTATTACTGAACTGATATCGATCATTTTGACACCTCTAGTAACGAGTAACGATGCACCTCATAAAAAATCTATCGGAGTAAAAGTATTAAACTCATCGAAAATATGTACTTAAGTAAAAGTGGAAGTAGGAGAAAAAAACAATACTCCAGTAAAGTACAGATACTGCTTTTTAGTACTTAAGTACAGTAGTGAAGTAGTTCTACTTCGTTACTATACATCTCTGAATCTAAATGAAAGGCTATAATACACACAAAATTCACACAATATTGATTTTATTAATTACAATTTCAATTTAAACTAACAATTTTAGAAAAAAAAATAAAACAATGAAAATTTGCATTATTTGATGTGAAACCAATTGACGATTGTTAGATTTAATCTAATTTTACTGAATTTCCTTCAGGATTAATAAAATATCTAACTAACTAACCAACTATCTAACTAACTAACTAATCACCATTGGTGTGTAGCACGATTTATTCTGTTTATTCCCTTAGTTGGTCAAAACAAAAGTGTTATATTGTATTATGATGACATTCAATTTTCAAAGTCAATTTCCTGCTAACAGTTAAGCGCTGTTGAACGCAACACTGCTGATGGGCGTGAACGCAACACTGCTTCACTGGGCGTGAAGGTCATCAGTTCACCGCACTTCACCAAGTGCAAACACAGACAAGCAATCAACGGATCTTTGCAACTTTAAACGCTCCAGTGTCCATGTATCTGTGTTTGTACTCGGTGAAGTGTGGTAAACTGATGACCTTCACGGCCAATCACAGTCATTTCTGTTGAGCACTGGTGAATACTATAACAAATCAGCGGTGTTTAAGATCGTGCTCTGTTAGCAGGAAATGGACATTTTTAAAACTTCAGTACTGGGACAACACTATTACAGACAACACGAGGGTGTGCTACAGAGGACTGTATTGCTTTATTGCTCACCGGGTTACATAGGCTGAAGCAGGGAAGCGTCCCCACAGTGTTTACCTGGTGCCATGAACTTAAGCCTAGGAGGACACTCTTAAAGAGATTGTGATTTTGTTTAATGTCGAATATGCTTTTAATAGTTTAAATGAAACTTAACTGAATGATATTAAAGTGATGTTTACACCATATCTGCATTTTGAAATCGCGGCAACAGCTGGAGATTTGTAGTCCACAGCACATTGTTGCAATGTTTACAGTGCTGATCCTATAATTCCGGGTTTCTTCCCACCACAGCCTCGCTTTCGTGTTTTAAAATGGCGGTCGGGTGAAATAAGCGTATTTTTAATTATTTTATTTTTTAATTATTTTATGTAAGTAACTTTATTTAAATAAATTAAAATGTGTTATTATTATTATTATTATTATTATTATTATTATTATTATTATTATTATTATTATTATTATTACTAGTAGTAGTAGTAGTAGCAGTAGTCGGCGTCATTGTTGTTGTTGTCGTCATCATAGTTGTCTCCGTTGTCGTCATCGTCATTGTCTCCATTGTCGCCGTCGTTGACCTAGTATCATCAGCAGTAGCAGCAGCAGCAGTATTTAACATGCATATATTTTACATTTATACATTTCTTTACAAAATCTAATTTTTTAGCATGAGGGTACATTTTTAAATGATAATAATACTAATACTTAGTTTAATAAACATCAGTCCAATAATAAAATAGTTTTCCTTCATCTAGTTCTATCTTGTGTGAAGCACTTTAATGAACCAGCACTAGGCCAACAGCCACACATTGAATCTGAATTGTTCCCTGTTGAACGGTTTATACTCGCACATACATGAAGAGACAGTAGAAGAGAAAAAACTATCTTCCAAAATATGCTTTCTAAATTGACTGTCAGGATTCATCAAATTACAGAGGCCTGGCGCTCTGCAGCCAAATGAAGCGTTAAATCACAATTGCATCCAGGGTGCATTAAGTTTGGTAATTGGGAAGTTAAACTGTAATTGTCCTAATTTCTTGATGCCTTCAGCTCTGTCAGGTTGTTATATTGTTGTCTGTGTGGTCTCCAGTGTCCTCCAGCCTCTTGACCTAAATTAGAGCTGAGAGACGGGTGCCTTACACGTCCACATGCTGTCCCTTCACATTACTGCACCATCGACACATGACGTTTTGTTTATTTTCTCGTTCCCTACTGACTTTACAGGGCTCCGCTTGTATTTAAATTCTTCTCGTTACAACTAAATTAACTACCTTCCACTGTGATTGTAGGCTGCAGAAGTCACAGAGAGAAATGAATCTGCTTGTTTAGTTGTGACGTATGGATTACTGTTTCCGGGTCAAAAACTATTAAACTAACATTCAAACTATTTTGAATTGAGAAAACCCTGTCAATGGACATTTATGAACTCTGTTTAGTCATTATTACACGCGTTTAACTAAATCTTTACAACATCATTGTGTTGGAGTATCTGGATTACTGCATCCCAGACACCGATAGCGTAATCACTTAGGCTGCATTTATACTAGTGCATTTTCTTTTTAAAGTAGCATGGGAAAAATGGAATAAAAAATGCTCTTCGTCCAGATAGCATTTTAGAAGTATGATCTCCATCCGCACTTTACAGCCTAAAATGCATAATATGTGACAATTCATGCTCAATAAGCATGCTCATGTTTCTCATATTCGTTTTTGCAGTCTACCGGTTGTGTAATGGCAATGATATCTCCAACTCAGGCTCATTCTGAAAACGTAGTCACGTAGACGTTTCTGGAGACCTCAAAATACATCCCGGGAGGTACAATTTTTGCAGTTTTCGTTTTCGCGAATCCACGAGAGGCTGCTGTGTGGGCTTTTTCGTATCTCAAATTTCTCTCGCGAGTGCTGTTCATGCCCTCTGTTCTCGCGTAAACCCACCAGAGGCCGTTGTCGACCGAACGTCTGTCTGACTGACTGAATGACTTGATGACTGACTAGCCGGCTGACCAATCGACCCACCCTCCTCCTTTCCTAAACCCAACCAATTTTATCGATTGACACGCACCACCCACTTACTTCCCTAAAACCCAACCAACGATTTACAAAAGCCGTCCAGAAAAAGAAAAGCCCTCATCTGATGTTTACCACGTTTGTGGATTTTACCACATTCTCAACCTGTTATTCACTCGTTCGTTTTATTTTTTGGATTCTGTTTTTGTCTTCCCTGATTTCTGGACCCGCTCTTCCCTAGACTCGATGCCCGTCATCCGCTGACGTACACGACAAGCTAACTGGACAAACTGGTTGCGGCGGGAAAGCCCTCCACACGGGTTATGCGAAAAGGAACGGCGTCACACCTCCCTGTAGCGTTCGTTTAAAAAAATGAAATGCAGCCATACGTACCCCCCGCTACATAATTTGCGGCCTACAGAAATGTCGGGACTATGTTTTCAGAAAGGAGCCTGTGTTGGATATCTCACTGCAATTCGTAACTTTTTGATTTAGTGGCTAATTCGTATAGCCTCATTTGTACATTTTAGTTCGATTTGCAACACAGACTCATCCTGAAAACGTAGCCTTATATCCGTTTCTGGAGATTGCAAATTATGCATTTTGTCTTTAAAGCAAATGCTATGGAGCAGTATGATGCTGTTCCTTTTCTCGCTTACCAGTTGACCACTTACCTCAGCTTTCCTGCTGTCACCGGTTTGTCTGGTAGCTGGACACGTACGTAGGTGGACTTGTGTCGCAGAGCAGAGTTGACGTATTTTGCTCTCTCCAGAAATGTATATAGGGATACATAAACTCAATGAGCCTGGGTTGTAAAATAGTTATGTTTCCTTGTAAGATCAGGCTGGTAATGGTCATATGAGAGTGGCTTGATGAATCAGGTTCTAGAAGATCAGTCAGAAAGTGATTGTGGATACACGATTGTGGTAGTGTTTATGCCAGCTATAACCAGGACAAAAGAAAAGCACACTATTGTAAACGGTATCTTATAAATGGCAGAGCACATGAACTAATATGAACATCATGATCATGATTTTAATAGTATTACAGCACACTGTGACAGTATATTAGTATCACATCTTGTTTTTTTTTTGTGTAAGAGTGTGTTTCTTCAGGTCTAAATATATATATATTTAAAGCTTTAACTCTTTTTGTAAGTTTTAAATATTGACAGGGTGGTCAGCGGGAATATTTAAAACTTACAAAAAGGGTTAAAGCTTTCTAAGATTGATTTTTTTTTTCAACTCTACTGCCATTTAATGTATAAAGCTTTAAAATGTGCAGTGATGCAGAAGTTTTATTATTTGACACGATAGTCTGATGATTTAAGCATGTATTGTTTTCTTTTCCCGTTTTCTGCAAATATTTAATAATATTGTGAAATATCTGATGTTCAGATTCTCAAATATGTGTAAGAACAAATAATATGTTGTTTAAACAGCTTAATGATAATCATATTATTTGATCTATGACTGGAGATCCACTGCATTGCCATTGCAGTGGAGAGATTAATACTGCTGGATTTACAACATGTTAATTCATCAGCTTCTCCCGTTATGGATGAAAGTGACTGTTTATCTGGGAGATGAAAGGAGTAATTAACCTAAACATTGTGTATCTGATGTGAATTAAGCACATTATCCATATCTATTTGAAAATAATTATCATTATCATTGTCTCCATAGATAGCAATGTATATTTTACAAACCATAAAAATTGTGTTTTGCTGGTACTTATGTTTATTTAAAAAATCTAAAACATAAAATAAATGTTATTTGTGTGAAAGCACTGATAAATTGTGATTTACAGTATGACCACCTTTCTCTGGCTCAGCGTGAGCCTGTACGGGAAAGCGTATTTGAATTTAGCAGCTGATCACATGACAAACTGTGCGTTTTAATCACACCAGTGTGATCGTATGCTCTGTGGACAAGTCTAGATTAATCATACTGGTGTGATCATACATGTCAAAGTGTTAAATGTGTCTTCAGCTCTGTGATATGTGATGTTGATATATTGAGAAAAGCGTTTTTGTTTTGTCTCGTCCTGTTGTTGAGTCCAGTCATGATAAGCAGACAGTGTATTGTCAGCTGGAGGCTGTGGCTGATTGTATGAGCAGAGCATAGAAATAAGAGCAGACAGTGAGCCGTGACCCGTCAGGCTTTTCTGTGTCTGCGGCGGCCACACAATTAAAAGATTTCCTCTTTTTGATCAGCCAGCTAATCTGAAAGACATGAGCGGAGTTCAACACTTCAAAACAGGTTTTATTCATTCAGCCTGGCATCTCACTTTCAGCTTTGGAACTATTGAAGTACACATTGTGAATGTGCAGTATTTGAAACTACTTGTTGGCTGTTTTCACAACTGTAAATCAATTGATTTGTTGTTTGTTTGGTGCACTTTCATAAGACAATATTTCTAACTAGGTCAACATTTAGGTAAATAGGTCACATGCAGGTAAACTTCCATCTCGTTGGTCAGAAAGCATTGGTTTATTCCACTCATTTCACTAATTCATCAGAACTGCTAAACTTATTTAGGCTGTCTTAAACATAAAAAAATACTGTGGTAATTTATAGTAAAATTTATAGTTTAATCTATAGCACTGTAAATACTTTGATAAATCTTTTGTAGTAACACTAATTGCTATGATAACACACCTATAGTAATTTAAACAGATCACTCATTACTAAGTATATCCTTAGGCTTTATATAATATATTACATTACAATACACTACACTAAAGTGTACTATTGTATTTATTAGTATACTACAGTATTTTTTTTTTGCAATTTATCAGTTTATTTTATTTAATATTAGAGTGTGCTCTAATGGTTAAAAACACTATAGTATTTACTATGAACTACTATTCATTTGGGGTTCCTTTACACTGTAAAAAAATAAAAAATAAACCAGTACAACAACAAAAAAAAACATAACCCTTATTTTTTCCTTTTTTTTTTCTTGTTCACTCAGCTTTTGAAAACATCAGCTGCACTGACCTAAAATTATTTTTCAGGAACACAGAAACATTTAGTTAGGTTGACATAAGATTATTAGTTTTATGGAGTGGTGGATTACTCTGTAACAACACTTTTAAGTTGTGCCAACTGAACATTTTTTGTCTGATGGAATTTTTTTTGTTTGTTTGTTTAAGTTGAGTAAACAAAAAAAAAACATAATCCTTATTTCCTTTCGCTTTTGGCTTTTGTAATGCTTCACAGGGAAAAACAAGACTCAGCAAAGAGTCTGTGTGAATGAGGTGTCTTTATAGTCCTTTTAATCAGTCATGATGAGCTTCCAGCTGTGAAACTGGTTCCTCCATTTTAATTATAGTTTGAGCATTTGATTTGTCATTTAATTATTACAGGATTTTACTGAGTTTATTTACATATAAACATATATACATTTGATTTCTCATTTGAGAATTCATTCAGATTTATTACTTGATTGTTTGAGCATTTGATTTATCATTTGGGTAGTTGTTTTGAAAGTTTTATTTATTACTTGATCTTTTTAGGCATTTGAATTTGAATTTGAATTTTGTTTGGAAAAACTTCCTGAAGACAGGGTCGGCGATTCAGGTACTGTCACGGATTGGTCAGGCTCTCACGATCCCCACTCACGAAGATCACCATCACCTGACTTCTAATGAGCACACAGCTGCATCACATTCACGAGCACCAGATAAAAGCACAGCACTCCAGTCGCTCATTGTCCGGGCTCGTCTCGACGAAAGCGGACAACTGAGCGACCACTCAGCGTAGTCATCCTCAGCTAAACAAACGATTTACTTACCTGTTCTCTTTGTATTCCTCCTAGTCTTCCTGGTCCTCCCGAATCGTCCTGTCTTCCAGTCCTTCCAAGTCTGTGTCATCCTCTGTCAGCTGTATCTGGTGTGTGCTGTCCATCCTCGTGTATTCCTGTTACCCAGCCACGGAGGAAAAGACCCCAACATCATTCCTGATCCTCCTGGCTATCCTTCATGTGCTCCTTGTTGTCATTCAATAAACACCCTAACGTTTCCTTACCTCTGTCTCCTGTCCGCTTCATAACAGAAGCCCGGACCAATAACGACGACAACATGAGCACCCCCGATCACTTTCAAGAGCTGGTGGACCAGTTGAAGCGGATTCTACAGCCACCAGCTCCACTTTCCAACGCACCACCAGCACCGAGCACTTCCGCCTCCACAGTTTCTTCTTCGGCCCTTCCTTCCAGTCCCATGGCCCGACCAGCGCCCTACTCAGGCGGAGCGGGGGAGTGCAATGGTTTTCTGTTACAATGTTCCCTCATATTCGAAATGCAACCTTCTCTATATCCCACAGATAAGTCAAAGATCGCCTACATCGTATCACTACTCTCTGGGCCTGCACTTAAATGGGCTGAGACGATCTGGAACCAAGCCGGGCCGGTCATGAATTCCATCACTACCTTCACGGAGTATTTCAAAGAGGTGTTTGGACGTTCTGATGGGGAAGTAGCCGCTGGAGAGCAGCTGTATCATCTAAAGCAAGGTACTCTATCTACACAGGAATATGCTCTCCGGTTTCGCACTCTAGCAGCTGCAAGTGGATGGAATGAGAGATCGTTGTTGACCACGTACCGGCTCGGCTTGGAACCCACTCTCCGAATCCAGCTGGCCACATTAGATGATACTATGGGTCTGGAGAGATTCATCCAACATTCTCTCCGATGTTCCGATCGTCTCCGTTCCTATCAACAGGACACCATCACCCCCTCGTCTGCACTCCTCCAATCGCCTGAGTCAACAGCCTCTCCAGAACCAGAACCCATGATAATAGAGTCTGGAAGACTGACATCAGCGGAACGACAGAGGAGGCTGACCCGGGGTCTGTGTCTATACTGCGGTGTCAGTGGACACACCCGTATGGAGTGTCCCCTTCGTCCCATTCGGACTTCAGTGAGTGTATTCAGTACGAATATTGAACAATGTAAACCACTTACTACCACCGTACAAATAACTACTGCCTCTATTTCTCTCCTTGTCACAGCCCTCATCGACTCCGGGTCAGCAGGGAACTTCATCTCCCAATCCCTCTGTCGTCAACTCCACCTACGTACTGAGGCGTCCTCGCATATATACCAGATACAACCGATAACCCAGTGCACTCGATCTTCGACCCGTATCCATCGACAATGCGAAGACATCCTTCTTCAAGTGGGGTTGTTACATCAAGAGAGGATTCAATTTCTGGTTCTGGAGGGTGCAAATATGGACATCATTCTAGGGCGCCCGTGGCTGGTGAAGCACGATCCCATCATCTCTTGGGGCACAGGAGAGATAAAGAAATGGGGATCAGGATGTACACCTACCTGTTTTCCAAATCTCCCTCTTCAAGGTCGGAACCCCATTTCTTTGTTTACAACATCGGTCGAGAGTCCTCCTGAGAAGCAGTCTATCCACATTCCTAAGGAGTACAGCTCCTTTCATGATGTCTTCTGCCCCAAGAGAGCTTCCCAGCTACCGCCGCATCGGCCATGGGACTGCGCGATCGACCTAGTTCCAGATGCCCAGTTGCCAAGAGGTAGGATCTACCCGCTCTCGCTTCCAGAGAATCAGGCAATGGAAGATTACATAAGGGAGGCTCTGAGTCAGGGGTACATACGTCACTCAAAATCACCAGCCGCCTCAAGCTTCTTCTTTGTGGCCAAGAAGGACGGAGGGCTGCGTCCATGCATCGACTACAGGGTCCTAAATAACGGTACAGTAAAATACCGATATCCCCTTCCTCTGGTACCAGCCGCTTTGGAACAGCTCCGAGAAGCTAAAGTCTTCACTAAATTGGACCTCCGCAGCGCGTATAATCTGATAAGAATACGTGAGGGGGACCAATGGAAGACAGCATTCGTGACCCCTACTGGCCACTATGAATATGAGGTCATGCCTTACGGTCTGGTCAACGCCCCCTCCGTATTCCAAAACTTCATTCATGAAGTCCTCCGGGAGTTTCTTCACCACTTTGTAATAGTGTACATAGATGACATCCTCATTTACTCCCGGAGTGAGGCCGAACATCGCCAACACGTTGCGGAGGTCCTACACACATTGAGAGAACATCACCTCTACCTCAAAGCGGAGAAATGCTCATTCCACCAGAAGTCGATTCATTTCTTGGGATACATCATTGACCAAACCGGTATACGTATGGATGGGAAGAAAATTGAGGCTGTTCTATCCTGGTCAGAACCCACTTCCATTAAGGAGCTCCAGAGGTTTCTTGGGTTTGCTAACTTTTATAGACGGTTTATCAAGGACTACAGCAGGATTACATCACCTCTCACTAATCTCCTCAAGGGTAAACCCAAAGGACTGGAGTGGACCAAAGAAGCAGCCGCAGCCTTCCGCCTTCTTAAGAAGGAGTTCACAAGGGCCCCACTCCTGACTCATCCTGACCCAAATCTTCCTTTCGTGGTGGAAGTGGACGCATCCACCACCGGCGTCGGGGCAGTATTATCCCAACATCATGATACACCGCCCCGACTGCATCCCTGTGCCTATTTCTCTCGGAAGTTGAGCCCGGCGGAGCAGAATTACAGCATAGGAGACAGGGAGCTTCTAGCAATCAAGCTAGCCTTGGAGGAGTGGCGTCACTGGTTGGAGGGAGCCAAACATCCGTTCCAGGTGATCACAGATCACAAAAACCTCCAATATATCAAAGAGGCCAAGAGACTATGTCCACGTCAAGCCAGATGGTCACTTTTCTTCTCACGTTTTGATTTCTCCATTTCCTATCGTCCAGGACCCAAGAATCTAAGAGCAGACGCTCTCTCTCGTTTACACGAGCATCACGATCATGAAGAACTCCCAACGAAGATTCTTCCCGAACACATCTCCATTTGTCCGATCACCTGGAACGCTCCTCCAGTCGTTGCCACTCCGGAAGCCCCTGCTCCGCCGGGATGCCCTCCTCATCGGCAGTTCATACCACCTGAACACCGGGTAGATCTGATCCACTCCTTACATACCTCGCTAGGCACTGGACATCCAGGGATCAACAATACTCTCTCGCTAGTATCCCAACGATTCTGGTGGCCAAACATGGCAAGGGATGTGAGGCAATATGTTCAGGGCTGTAAGGACTGTGCCCAATCCAAGAGCCCACGTCATCTACCCGCTGGAAAGCTCCATCCCTTGCCGATTCCGAACCGTCCCTGGTCACACCTAGGAGTGGACTTTATCACTGACCTCCCCTCGTCAGAAGGTAATACCTGTATTCTAGTCATCGTAGATAGATTCTCAAAGTTTGTCAAACTAATCCCTCTGAAAGGTCTTCCCACAGCCTTTGAAACAGCCGACAATATCTTTAATCAAGTCTTCAGGTCATTTGGTATTCCAGAAGATATTGTGTCGGACAGAGGTCCACAGTTCATCTCACGTCTATGGAAAGCCTTCTTCAAGCTCCTAGGTGTGGCCGTCAGCCTCTCTTCTGGATATCATCCCCAAACCAACGGGCAGACAGAGAGGAAGATTCAGGAGGTGGGACGGTTCCTGAGGACCTTCTGCAGTGGTCACCAGAGCTCCTGGAGCCAGTATTTGGGCTGGGCAGAATATGCCCAAAATTCACTGCGGCAACCCTCCACCGGACTCACGCCATTCCAGTGCGTCCTGGGCTTCCAACCACCGCTCTTTCCCTGGGATGGCGAACCATCTGATGTCCCCGCAGTGGATCACTGGTTCCGGGAGGGCGAGAGAGTCTGGGACGAGGCTCATCAACATCTGCAGAGGGCAGTCCGTCGAAGCAAGGTAACCGCCGATAGAAGAAGGTCTGAAGAACCCAGATACACACCCGGACAAAAGGTGTGGCTATCCACCCGGGACATACGCATGCGACTGCCCTCTCGCAAGTTAAGTCCCCGATTTGTTGGTCCCTTCACCATCGTGGAACAGGTTAACCCCGTCACCTACAAACTACAATTACCCTCTCACTACCGTATTCACCCTACATTCCACGTATCACTCCTGAAACCCTATCACGATCCTGTTCTTCCCTCCACAGAGCCTGACCACGAAGAGGAACCCCCTCCTCCACTGCTCCTAGAAGAAGGAGCCGTCTACGCAGTGAAGGAGATCTTGCGTTCCCGACGTCGTGGTGGCCAGTTGGAGTACCTGGTGGACTGGGAAGGGTACGGCCCCGAAGAAAGGACATGGGTTCCCAGAGCTGATATTCTCGATCCTAGTCTCATGGTGGAGTTTCATGAGAGCCACCCTGAGTTCCCAGCGCCTAGAGGCAGAGGGAGACCACCACGGCGTCGGAGGTGTCGGCCCTCAGGAGCGGGCCCTGGGGAGGGGGGTACTGTCACGGATTGGTCAGGCTCTCACGATCCCCACTCACGAAGATCACCATCACCTGACTTCTAATGAGCACACAGCTGCATCACATTCACGAGCACCAGATAAAAGCACAGCACTCCAGTCGCTCATTGTCCGGGCTCGTCTCGACGAAAGCGGACAACTGAGCGACCACTCAGCGTAGTCATCCTCAGCTAAACAAACGATTTACTTACCTGTTCTCTTTGTATTCCTCCTAGTCTTCCTGGTCCTCCCGAATCGTCCTGTCTTCCAGTCCTTCCAAGTCTGTGTCATCCTCTGTCAGCTGTATCTGGTGTGTGCTGTCCATCCTCGTGTATTCCTGTTACCCAGCCACGGAGGAAAAGACCCCAACATCATTCCTGATCCTCCTGGCTATCCTTCATGTGCTCCTTGTTGTCATTCAATAAACACCCTAACGTTTCCTTACCTCTGTCTCCTGTCCGCTTCATAACAGGTACGCAAAATGTTTTATTATGTTTTAAATTGCACCACACGTGAAGTTGTGTGTGTGTGCTCTCTCTCCTCTCCCGGCCTCTCCTTCTTTTCTCCTTAACAAGGGTGTCTCTCCGGCCCAATCACTAGAATAAACAGGGGTTATTTATTATTTCTGATTGGCCTGCTGATTAGCCGCCAGGCTCTGAGCATGCTCTCCCCCCTCATTGGGTGTTCGATCATGCTTACCTCTCCACACTTCCATATAAATACATAACAGTTAATACAAATTAACAGTCCACATGCGCTAAGCATTTCTTTTTGTAGAGCAAACTAGGTCAATGTGAGATGAAAATTCTAATTTCTGCAATTGTGAACTTTCAACTCTAACTTGTTAACAAAAAAACACAAGTCAGGTACAGTGCATGCTGAAACAGCCAACTAAAACCATAGGCTATAGGAACACATAGCACATCACATCACTTATTATTAGCTTTCTTTTTTTAATTTGATGTTGTTTGTTTTCACAGATTCATTCTGTGATCCTGCATATCGAACAGCAAATGAATGACAGGTATTGATAAATACTGTATACAAGTTTCTAACGCTATATATTGTGACACTGATGTACAAATGATGACTTTATGATGTACAAATGTTTTTGAGCTCCAATTTGAATACATTAAAAGATGTTTGCCTTTCTGGATGGGACCCTGTATAGTATTTGCTTTTTAAAGACCATACATAGACAAACAAAACTGCCAAAAAGACCAATTATGATGAAATACTTTAGTTTTATCCATGCCTAAAATTTTCATGTAAAACAAAAGCTCACAATATAATAAATATGCACAATGACTTACAAACAATCAGTTAATTTTTAACTGCTAATATAACTGCTTATATATTTGATTAGTAGGTATTTACCTGACTATTACTCAATAAGTTATCACAAATGAAACAATTGAGGACGCAACAGGAATGTAACACAAACATATAGCAGATTAAAAAAAAGAAAAAAAGCCCACCTACGCAAAATCTGCATTAACATCAATATGTTTGAACATGTTTGGACATAAGAGAGCATGAAAACTCTGCTGTGATGTTCTTTCTGTATTCTGGTCATGTCAGTAGAAGAGTTGTAGATCCTCTTGAGACATAAAGATTTTATAGCAGTATGTAATGTAGGAAACCGCAAAGGGCAGCGCTGAGAATGATTAACAAGGCACTCTATGGAAGAGTGAGTGAGAGAGAGAGAGAGAGAGAGAGAGAGAGAGAGAGAGAGAGAGAGAGAGAGAGAGAGAGAGACTATAGTGACATTGCTTTAAGATTCCTGCACACTATTTCTGTCGTTCATCCCATCTACAAATCTGCCAGAAATCCCAAGTGTAAAGTATGTTGCACTTTTTTCCCCCAGATCCAGCAAATATCTTCATGCAGATTTACAGCTCAATCAAACTGATCTTCAGATTTCAGACAAACAAATCCAACTGCAATGCATGAAAATGTCATTTTTATGGCCATTTAATAAAACATTTGCCCATAACATTATTTACCCTCCCTTATGTTGTTCTTCCATATTTATTTTTCATGCAGCATATGTAGAATCCACACATTGCTATTTTCAAACAGCAAAATTCATAAGCAGTTCAAAAATGCCCAAAATTAATCAGTTTATATAATATAATAGTTAATTTAACCTATTAATTGGTTAATAGCAATAGTTTATATAACCTCTGCATATGTAAACTCTTTTCTAAGAACGGGTTAGACTACCAATTCATTTGTCGCTGTATGTAAATGACCAGGATGGAGAAATGGCAGTAAATGGTCAAACCACTTATGCCACAAACCAGAATGTTTATGACAATACATTAAAACTAAAATTCTAAAAAAAAATAGCAGTTCCATAAACCAGCATAATGAAGTTTTTGTATGACTAAAATTGATTAGTTACACCAGAAGTCTCAACACACAAATGAAATAATAAAGTGGACAGTGTTAATCTAAATTCATGAAATGCCATGTGAGAGAAAAATATTGAAATTTTAAGTCATCATTCACTGAAAATCATCTGATAAAGTCATTTAAAAACGAATCAGTGATTCAGTGAGTTGAGTTTGAGGAATGAATTAGTAAATAAATAATTTGTTTAATATTTGGTTCACATACACACACACACACAAATTGTAATGATTCAGACTGATTATGATTCAGTGGTTCAAATTTGTTCAGTTTCATTTCTAACAAATCACTAAATCATCATACAAACACAAAATGCAAAGTATCTTTGTGTTGCATTGGGTCAAAATAGACCTGGATTGGGTCAATAGGGGTTCATTTGCGTCTTTAAAATTGGCTCAGTTAAAATTTTATTAAAATTATGACTGTTTTAATGCAAAATTTAAAACAAGTTAGTTAACTGACAATTATCAGAATTTAGCTGCTGGTTATTAAAAAGGACACTCACCAGCCACTTTATTAGGTACACCTTACTAGTACCCTGTTGGACCCTATTTTTCCGTCAGAACTGCCTTAATCCTTCGTAGCATAGATTTAACAAGGTACTGGAAATATTCCTTAGAAATTGTGGTTCATATTGACATGATAACATGATGCAGTTGCTGCAGATTTGTCAGCTGCACATTCATGATGCAAATCTCCCATTCCACCACATCCCAAAGGTTGATTAGATCGAGATCTTGTGACTGTGGAGGCCATTTGAGTACAGTGAACTCATGTTCAAGAAACCAGCCTGAAATGATTTGCACTTTATGACATGGCGCATTATTCTCCTGGAAATAGCCATCAGAATATGGGTACACTATGGTCATAAAGGCTGTGGCATTAACACGATGCTCAATTGGTACTAATGGGGCCAAAAAGTGGCAAGAAAATATCCCCCACACCATTACACCACCACCACCAGCCTGACTTGTTGATACAAGACAGGATGGATCCATGCTTTCATGTTGTTGACACAAAATTCTGACCCTACCATCCGAATGTTGCAGCAGAAATCGAGACTCATCAGACCAGGTGACATTTTTCCAATCATCTATTGTCCAATTTTCGTGAACCTGTGCGAATTGTAGCCTCAGTTTCCTGTTCTTAGCTGACAGGAGGGCACCCGCTGTAGCCCATCTGCCTTAAGGTTGGACGTGTTGTGCGTTCAGAGATGCTCTTCTGCATACCTCAGTTGTAACGAGTGGTTATTTGAGTTACTGTTGCCTTTCTATCAGCTCGAACCAGTCTGGCCATTCTCCTCCGACCTCTGTCATCAAAAAGGCATTTGCCCACAGAACTGCCGCTCACTGGATATTTTCTTTTTCGGACCATTCTCTGTAAATCCTAGAGATGGTTGTGCGTGAAAATCCCAGTAATCCGACTCAGACCAGCCCTTCTGGCAGCAACAACCATGCCACTTTCAAAATCACTTAAATCACCTTTCATCCCCATGACCATGTGTACATGCCTAAATACATTGAGTTACTGGCATATGATTTCCATTAAGTGTATATTATAGTGGCGATCAACCAATCAATCAACCAACCAACCAACCAACCAGTAAACAAATCAATGCATTCTCAATTATTTACATCCTCAAAGTGTAATAAAGGCATGTTGTGTGTCTGCATGTGTTCATGTTGCGTATGTTAGTCCGTGTGTGTGTGTTTTGGGTTTCAAAACTACATCAAAATGCATAAAGGTTGAATTGAACTTTTGCTATTGACTGACATTTTTGTTTGCAACTTCTGATATAAATGTTAATAAAAGTTAGTAAATGCTTTACTAATTTCCAGGAGAAGTGGTAGTCCTGCCTTTCAAAACTATAATAATGCTCCCAGTGAAGTGCACTACATCCATCATTAATAATAGCTTTTTTTTGCAGCTTTCAGAATAAATGTCTTTTGTTATTAGTTAATTCATCATATTTATGTTCACTGTTGACCTTAAAAGGTTTGCACTGTATTAAATTAACAAACAAAAAAACTTTACCCTCAAATCACTGTTTTATGTGCATCCTCATCTTGGGATATGAAGATAAATTATGTAGCTTAAACGTTCCGTCAGAGTAACCAGAGCATGTCGACGCCACACAGTTTAAAATCACATTAAAATGCAGACTGTCTTTAGCGCTCCGGAAATTATTAGAGGTGCTCAGACGGCTCATTGCAATGGCACTCCTAAACCTGAATTGACGTCATTTGGTTTACTCTACATGAACTCAACCGTTTGCCCTTTGACCTGCAGACTGTTCATACAGAGCAAGATATGCCAAGAAGCAGCTGAAATGCATAATGAGATGCAAAGTAAGCAGGCGATCTGTCAGTGGGAAAACAGACAAAGCTCTTTAGCTGAAAATGAACCCGGTTTGTAACAGGGATTGAAACTGTTGGTCAGTAATTCGTCAGTTATTGGTGTAATTAAGTTTAATCATGGTGAGAGGTGAAATGCTAAGAATGTGTTACACTGATTTTGTAATAATGTTTTTAATATATCAGAGAGAGAGAGAGAGAGAGAGAGAGAGAGAGAGAGAGAGAGAGAGATGTTGTGTTTAAGTGCACTTAGTCTATTTTTCTTCTTATCTACATCTATAAAAAAAATAAAAGACCATTTGAAAACTGTAAGATTCTCAAGATTTACAATATAGAGTTGTGTTTGATTATAACACATTAGTTTACACTAATATAATATATATATATATATATATATATATATATATATATATATATATATATATATATATATATATATATATATATATATATATATATAGACATATATATATTTGTCATTTAGACAATTTGTAGGTATTTTCTTTCCATAAAATACCAAAAAGGGGCAATGTTTCTGGCATGTACTGTACATATAAGTAAATTTCAACAAAATACCGAGATTTGTACTTCAGCAGAGCTTTTAAAATATATGAACAACTGGGTGAAGTAACCCAGACATTCAATTAAAACAAATGAATACATTTGTTATTCTGATGTTATTTCATTTGTTAGTCATTTTAAGACAAGAAAAAGGGTGTAACTTTCATTTAATGGTCCCTTTTACACAATTTGTTGACCATATACTGTACTGTAAATAAATGCAGCGGTCCACACAATTCCTTCATGTTGTCCCAACAGAAATCGATTAAGTTAACTTAATCATTTTTTACAAATTTAAGTATATTGAATTATATTGGGCGATGCAGTGGTGCAGTAGGTAGTGCTGTCGCCTCACAGCAAGAAGGTTGCCGGTTCGAGCCTCAGCAGGGTTAGTTGGCATTTCTGTGTGGAGTTTGCATGTTCTCCCCGTGTCCGCGTGGGTTTCCTCTGGGTGCTCCGCTTTCCCCCACAGTCCAAAGACATGCAGTACAGGTGAAATGGATAGGCTAAATTGTCCATAGTGTATGAGTGTGAATGGATGTTTCCCAGAGATAAGTTGCAGGTGGAAGGGCGTCCGCTGCGTAAATGCTGGATAAGTTGGTGGTTCATTCCGCTGTGACGACCCCTGATTGATAAAGGGACTAAGCTGAAAAGAAAATGAATTAATTATATTGAAGTATATTGAATTATATTGAAGTATATTGAGTTATATTGAAGTATATTGAGTTATATTGAAGTATATTGAGTTATATTGAAGTATATTGAAACAATTTGAGTGCCATAAACTTACCAATAATGTTGTTTCTACCCATTTTAAATAAGCAGTTTAAACAAGCAGCAAAAGTAATTTTGTGAGTGTATTTTACATCGTAACTACATGCCAAGTATTATAATTACAGTATTAGCAGCTTTATCTGCTGAGACTGCTCCACCAACAGACATAAGAAACTTTGCAAATACATCCGTGCTTATTTTGTTTATCAATTATTTCCGGAACTAAACTATCAAATAAAAGCTGCTCCGACCAATGCCAATCACACTTTCAGTTTTCCCAGACTATGATGTCATTAAATGGTGATTGTGCATCTAATGCTGGGTTCACACCAAACAAATTTAAGAGCTTAAGCAAACATGCGCTCCATGAAAGATGCAGAATGCACATAAGGGGAAAAACATCCTATGAGTATACCAGTTCCAGAGTAAAGACTGAATTATACTTCTGCATCAAGTGCAAGCATATGCTCCAGCACAGCCTTTGCACGGTCACATAGCTCTTGCCGTGGCTGATGCAGGAGCAGACAAGCACAAAAAATTTAACTACACATCGCAATGTTGTGTAGCTCAAGCTCTGTGATTGGTTGGCTTAGTAGCTGTGACCAGTGTGGGTGGGGCCGAGAGCCATGCGAACCTGTTGGAGTGAGTGTTTACAAGTGTCGAGTCCCATGAAGTATGTTGTTTTGTGTTTACCTTATGATTAAAGTTGTTGCACGTATGCCGGTTCCCGCCTCTGAATGAGCGAGTTTTAGCTACTTGTACATTAAGGTAGCAGGTAAGCGACTGCACTTTATGTGTTTAGTACATTGATTTAGAGCTTTTTTAGCATTATAATCTCAGTTCTCAGTGTTACATAATATGGTCCTTTAGAAGATATTAGAAAAAAACACAACACTCGCAAAGAAACACGAAACAGAGGAACATTTTGCTGCGCATTTCGTCATTTGTTTGTGTAGTGACCAATTTGCTGCGCGTTTCATCAGTTGTTTGTGTAGTGACCAATTTGCTGCGCGTTTCGTCAGTTGTTTGTGTTGTGACCAATTTGCAACACATGTGCTGTCAAATTGATGAAGATCGTTTCTTTATTTGCTGGTGTTTTTGTAATTGCATGTGCTTTCTTTAATTGCAGTAAGCTTTCTCAGCCACTGTACTAAATGGCAATATTTGAACAAAACTAACATCAGAATTGTACTTAAACTCATATATAAGAAATACAGTAAAATAAGTAATTTAGCAAAGGGCGTTTGCCATTGTAGAACTGGAAAATATAATTTTCTAAATACTTTCAACTGGATTTAACTGAAAGAAGAAAGGAAGGAAGCATTGAAACCGAGTATTTCATATTGGTATAATTTCCAATTTTCATCAGCAATTCAAAAAGATCAGTAAAGCATCTATGATTAAAAAAAATGCCTAATAAGGCTCCAGGGGTGAATAGATCTCATGTAGCATATCCATGTTTTAAAAAAATAAAAATACCCATATGTGAAGTGTCACCAGCTTTTTCTCTTTTTGTCTCTTAAATGAATGGGCAGTTGAAATGAACGTTAAAGCATAATGGCGCTATACAAACATGACTTCTGTCCAGCTGCTGCACCAAAAAATGGACATACAGTAGAAAGAACACGACAATGGCTGCCACTTACCAGAAGTTACTCAAATTTGGTCTTACAGCTTTAAATTTGAATGTTTTATCTACAGAAGTACGTGGATTAATTACATAAGACCTTTATTTATCTCCTAGAGTCATATGAGGTACTTTTTATTAATGATAAATGCCTTTAATTGGACTTTTGAACTACTGATAAAACAGCCGGTCTTTAAATTTGTAGAGATTTTTTTTTTATTGTAGAGAAATTTTCAAAATAACTTTGAGTAGATTTGACTAAAAGAATATCAGTCATATTAAGAAATCCTAGAATAATCAAAATGTTTGTGTGAACTAATCCCTTAATGTCAATGAAATATTTTTATTTATGCCAATAAGCCTGAAGGACAAAGCTATAAATAGAGTCAAGCATCCCAAAAAGTTTTCAAACATTGTACGTACTTACTTCTTACTGACTCCCAGGGCCATTTATATTGAAGTTGATATTTAGCTGCATCATATTGGTGTTTCGTAACATCTAATTTTGACGAGGTGGGTCATTAGCCCAACACTCAAACCCCAACCTGTAGGACCAGTAGATACACAAATACACTACGGACAATTTTAGCTTACCATCTTTCACCTATAGTGCATGTCTTTGGACTTGTGGGGAAAACCGGAGCACCCGGAAGAAACCCACGCCAACATGGGGAGAACATGCAAACTCCACACAAAAATGCCAACTGACCCAGCCGGGTCTCGAACTAGCGACCTTCTTGCTGTAAGGCAACTGCGCTGCCCTTTCAAACATTGTAAGGTGACCAAATACATTTCACACACGATTTTTTACAACTCAGAAGAACTAAAGCTCTGTAAATCCCGATTTGCATATGACATCAATAATCTGATATTAGCATCTGATATTAGCATTCACCGTGACTGAAAGATTGTGATTAGACTTTATTTCCCCAAACAGACCTCGAATTCCTCCTCGGATCGCATTGTTTTGCGGCAACCTTTAGCAAATGTTAACTAGATCTGAGCGATGTTTGTTTAGTTGTGCAGTGATCCTATTTAGAGACGAGTCAACAGTATGTGGGCTACGGGCTGGTGCTGTGTAAATACATTTAGCATTTCTAAAGTGCCCTTGTTCCACATGGGACGGGGTGACATAGAGGAAGTTTAATTAGGGAATGAATCCTCCAGGGTGTGGCAAAGGCACTTTTTCTGACAAAACTGAGACTCATGTGAAAGCTTGGCTATGTTTTAGACTTGAAATGAATGAATTCCGTATGCGGTCGGATCAAATAAACATGTCAAAAACACATTGGGAAACTTTTTTTAAATATTTAATGAAAGTCAAAAACGAAAACAAGATGTGCGACTGCACTGTATGTGTTTAGTACATTGATTTAGAGCTTTTTTAGCATAATGACCTCAGCTCTCAGTGTCACATAATATGGTCCTTTAGAAGAATCATTTTAATGTTGTGGTTCATGTGATAATGATTATTATGAAATAATACAATGTTATTAGGAATGTTGAAACTTCTCTGACAGTTGTGCTACTTTATATGTTTGTGGAAATGATACCATTTAATAGCAGTTTTAAAAGCAGGGTGTTTTCACACCTCTAGTTTGGAAAAGTCAGGAAAGTGGGTGTGTCCAGCTCTGTTTAGGTGGCAGTGTCAGGGAAGGGAAAGAGGAAAGGTTTTGGATAAAAATGGGAGTTTCTGTTTGAGCACACGCTGATTTTCACAATTATTTGTGGACTTTAACTGCAGTTTGGCACTTTCACTTTCATTCAGGAACATTTCATGCATGCCCCCATGACAAACGACATATTACGAGGAACTGCTGGAAGAGTGTAGTTTTAATGGAATGTTTGATACAGCACAGCGAATGGGAGAAAAAACCTCCGCATTTCTCAGTAACTTAGATGCACTCAGTAGGTAGCGTCAGAAAGCCGTGTGTGTATAGCCGGGTATCCTGTCACAAAATGCAGTGAAAATCCTACACGACGGTAATAGTTTGATTAAGGTGTTTACATGTTTACATTCAGAGAGTATTTACAGTGAATCTTTCAGATATTAACGTACTGTAAATTTCTATCATTTTGACTAAGGTCTGTCTTTAAACACTGAAAGAGTCCTGAAAAAGTCCTGAAAAGGTCACTGAAGAGATACAAACTAACTTTGCCATCTGAATAAACAAACAAATACCACTGATCGCTTACTTACCAAATCTGTAGAGACAGCACAATCAACACCAACTGGAGCCGTGTCAATTTTAAAAGGAGACGAGCAGCAAATCAGGATTTTACCATTTCCAGATGGGTAAAGCTCTCGGGTAAAAAAATGTTCCTTACAAATATATTTCTGTCGCGTGCACTGTAATCCACACGTGAGTCCAGCTGTACTCTCAAAGCGAAAATGAAAACAAAACTTTAGTTGCAGCACATTAATAAATGCAACACTGACGACCTGTGTCTCCAAACAAATCTTTTTCTTCCACTTGTTTTGGCAACACAACATGGCGTCTCTCTGGCGTCTGAACACTATAACAGGTCTTCGAAGCTATCACGAAGTACGAGACATCACGAAGTACTCCCAGGTACAGACATCCACTCTCCACACTGGAATACACAAAAGGATCTCATGGCCGTTACGCAGCTTCAAAAATTTGTTTTAAACCGGAAGAATGAATTTGCTCGAAGTAACGCAAAAACAACCGGTTTTCACTTTTTTGTGAAATATATGTGTGCGAATAGTGTTTATAGCAGCGTGGGACACACATATGACTGTCAACAGCTCAAAAATGTGTTGTGGTGTTTCGTGACCCTTTAAAGAGCCCCTATTATAGAGCCTCTATTATGCATTTTAAAAGGTTTGGTTTTGGGGGTCTCCAACAACAGGCTGACATGCATGCAAGGTCTAAAAACACTTTCATTTTCTTGTAATATGCATTTATTTTTACCTAATTATTTCAACAACTCCCATATGATTTGTCCAGCGATTCATTTGTTCACAGACCCTCTTTTGCGTGAGGATAATCTGCGGTGATTGGTCCAATGACCCAATCAGTGATTGATTGACTGTGTTCAGTGTGAGATAGAGTGAAACGCCCACCACGGTTATCAAGTAGCACAGAGTATGTGATAGCCCATTGCAGGAATGCATTAACGCAATGCAGGTAAACACTAGCATATACTTTTAAACCTAACCCCCATGTAATAACAACGACACACATTCAGTATTAAAAACACAGTGACAAAAGCTGAACTATTTTCATAAAAGTTGAACTACAGAAAAAGAGGCAACAATTTTAATTACACTTGCATGTTATGAAGAAGAAACTGGTCCATATGGTCTAAAACAGTCACTAACAAAGTTCCTGTCAAAGTCTAACAAAGTCCCATACATAATAGTCTCTATTGCCCCTTCCTTTAATAGCAAACGGCCAACAAATCTTGCGCTGCAGGGTAGGTTATTGTATCAATCGTCTGAAAAATGACAGAAACAAACACAACACTAGGTTGGATATACTGTGGTATTGTTGTGAAAATGAACTTTGACCCTTTATTTCCTACAGCCGTATCAACATCTGTCAGTGATTGTCGTGTTTTGATCAATCCCATCATCCCCAGTCTTCCACTAGTGTCCGAAGGGAAAGGCGTGTTCATGTTTTACCGGATCGGGCTTTTCATATTTGTTGATATACCGTATCGATGTCGATGCGTTTAGGGAAAAGATCCAAACCCAACACGATTCAACTCTTAGCTGACTATTTCATTTAAAATAGTCAAACTATTTCATGACTAGTTTTAAACATGGTGCACTTTCAGATTTACTTAGTGCTGAGTTACACACTGCATGGAAGGTCATTTTCAAAAACCCATAACAGGGCTCTTTAACCAAGGATGCATTCAATTGGACGAAGTAGTTTATTTATTTATTTATTTATTTATTTATTTATTTATTTATTTATTTATTTATTTATTTATTTATTTATTTATTTATTTATTTATTTATTTATTTTGTTTGTTTGTTTGTTTGTTTGTTTGTTTGTTTGTTTGTCTAACTAACTAAAATGTTAAATAAACAGGATTATTTTATTTTTATTTTTATTATATTATTTATTTTATTTTATTTTTACATATTTATTTTATTTTAAAAAATTTAATGTTTTGCTACACTGTTTTACTGTTTTGCTGCCACTTTTAATTAGTTTTAAATATGAATTAATTACTTTTTATAAATTTAAGTTCATATGAAACTATTAACACATTAATAATGTTGTTAAAATGTTAGTTGTTGTTCAGTTTAGTTATTTTAAAGTGTACAGTGAAGTAATTGTTACCAAAAAATGTAATAGCCATTGCAAATCAAAATACATCTATTATGAATAAAATAATTGTAGATTTCAATGACTGTAGATTCTAGTTATTGTGGATTTATTTAAAACATTATATGAAAAACACTATATATAATAAATATATATATGGGGCGGCACGTTGGCTCAGTGGTTAGCACTGTCGCTTTACAGCAAGTAGGTTACTGGTATAAGTCCCGGCTGGACCAGTTGGAATTTCTGTGTGGAGTTTGCATGTTCTACCCATGTTGATGTTCATTCCGCTGTGGCGACCTCTGAAATAGAAACTAAGAATGAATGCATATGAATAATTTATATAATGTATTAAAACCATTTTAACATAACTGTAAAGAAAATATTAAAAAGACAAACGCAAATAAATGTATATTTTTAATACAAAAATAATGACTCTGACAAAGTCTGTTCAAGTTATACTCTTGAAGTTGAAGTCTAAAACTTTTGGAGTTTATTATTCACCGGTAATAGATTTTTATGTTTTATCATCTTAATGTTTGACAGAGTCCATATTCTATGTGATGTTCAATTACACAAGATACATCAAATTTACTTCAGTTAACTTGATAGGAGCTGCCTTGATGTTATAATTGAGGACATGATGTTTCAAGCCTCATTAGCATGCAGGCTGTATAGGATATCAGATATAATACAAATTGAATTATTTCCTGCTTGATACAAGCTTATTAGAGGGTCTGTGTGGATCTTAGAATGGCAAAGAATCTGTGTGTCGAACTCAGAGTTAATGATCAGGCAACAAACCAAGTACACGTCCTGCGCACCCAATCATTCACACTGTGAAATGCGGCCTATTACTAATTTGCATAAATTAATGCATCATTAAATTCAATAATGTTGTCGTATGTTTTATTGACATCATCATATGTCATTTCTCAGCCTGCTTTGGTGCATGACTAGAATGCCTTAAATCTTCATGACTGATTTTTTTTAGATTGGTAGCTCGGCTCATTCTTAAAGGGAAAGTACACCTAGAAATGTAAATGTGCTGTTAAAGGGATAGTTCACCCAAAAATGAAAATTCTGGTATCATTTACTTAACCTTCAGTAAGGACAGATTGTGAAGGTTTAATTAATAGAGTAATAGCACAGTTTTGCTTAAAATATTGCAGTGGACACTTTATGGGTGACATCAAGTTCAAAAGAGGGCAAATTGTTGGTGTGCGTCTCGCTGCCACAACTGTGACCAAGACAGTAAATCCTTAAGATGTATCAAAAGCCATGGTATCCAGTATATCCAGTGTCAGCATACCACCAAGATGGAAGAACCACATCCAACAGCTGTCTGAAAGGGATGTCCAGAAACCCCAAAGAAGTGTACCACCCAGATCATGGCATTCCCTCAACCCAATACTTGTGCTAGATGGCCAAGGACTACCGAACTATTCTGGAGGACCATGTGTACCCAATGGTTCAAACAGTGCTGTGTATCAAAATGATAATTACACACAGCGAGACTGGTGACAAAGTGGTTTGATGAATATGAAAGTGAAGTTAAACATCTCCCATGGCCTGCACAGTCACCAGAACTAAATATTATTGAGACACTTTGGGGTGTTTCAGGAAATGTTTTGCTCCACCACCATCACGTAGTGACCTGGCCACTATTTTGCAAGAAGAATGGCTCAAAATCCCTCAGGGCACTGTGGAGGATTTGTATCTGTCATTCCCAAGACAAATTGATGCTGTATTGGTTGCAGCCCTACACCATACTAATGAATTATTGTGGTCTAAAACCAGCCGTTTCAGTTTCATTGCCTAGTAACATGTTTAACAAAATAATATAACAATAAAATAACCAGCATTTATGCAGAACATTTCCTATTCCTATTCAAGGTACTTGGTTTACACATGTTATTACCTTATTACCACTGGCTCATTGGTTTCTCTGTCTTTTTTGTCTGTGGAATTAGCAAAGCCAGCATCATATGATTACAGGTTATGATTTCGAATTTAGTATTGTTTTTTTTTGTTTTGTTTTTTTTACTTGATTAATGCCCCTATACTTTAAATAATGTGTTTGTTAGTCGTTTTCACTTTTTGTTGGAGGGCAAAAAGAAGTTTAAAAAGACTGAAAGACATTCAGACACCCCTGCACTGCAGGAGGTAAAGTTGTAAACATGTCACAATGCTCATATGTACCTGTTAACAGAACTATGCTGTGAGAGAATAACAGTTTTGTAAACATCTGGCAGTAGCATTGATCTGTTCAGTGACACAGAAAAAGAACAAGCGAGTAGGGCGCAGGGTTTATTTTTCTGTGCTGATCCTCTCATCTCTACCTTGCTGCATGTTTAGCATGTTTAGCACAGGACACTGTATTCCACTATGGAGATACTGGCCTTGATACTCCGAGTACTCGCTTGTCAAAGAAGGTATAGTTTCAGAGCACACTCACTGATCATGTAATTGTCATGGACCAATGGAAGTTCAAAGGTGTTTCGAAGCCAAAACAACCACCCCAAAAAGTTTGCTTTGGTAAGGTATTTTGAACTGCAGAAAAGGAATTAAAAATTGGCTTTGTTTTTGTTTTTGAAATGGCACTTCAATATTATTCTATCAATTTAGCTATATCAAACGGTTTCATATGGTTCAATCTGTTTGATAAACTGGTTCATTCCATTCATTAAAAAGTACTGTTTACTATATATATCCCAATGTTGACATGTATGGTTTGGTGTCACAGTTTCTCAAACTTGTGCAGGGACGTAAATTTCATTGGAGTTCAGTTGGAGGGGGCAATAAACTAAATTTTTCTTGAGAGATTTTTAAGAGACACAAATGTTACTGCTAAATTGTACTTGTAAATATATGTATACACAGAGGAAAGCCTAACTGTAGACATCTTCAAGCTGTTGTTGTGGTTGTGTCATGACAGCGCTCATGTCTGCTGCAGACATTACTGTCCATCAAGAAGGTTATTATTGCTTACATAGCGAACTCCTCGAAAAATACATTAGAATCATTTGGATTAAAGAAAAAACAATCACTTCATCTTAGGTTTAAGTGAATAAAATAGCCCTGACAGCAGCTTTACTTACTGGAGTTCCACAACTATTGACTTTATTCTCCCTCAGTGGAGGTGTGTGTGTGTGTGTGTGTTTTTGTGACGGTGATGTAAAAGAGCAAAGCAGGCATTTGGACCAATGCACTATGAGGCATTCGAGGGGGGAGGGGGGACTAAAAATGTTTCTAAGCTAAAAACACATTTTTGCACTGTTTCTGTTGTTTTGCACAATTCTTTACAGTATACCACATTATTATTTATAAAACAGAAAGTGTTTTTAAAGGTGCTCTATGTAAGTTTTTGACTCTTCTAAAGCATAAAAATCCGATAATATGTTTGCAGATATTTAAGAAACATGCCAAGTGAACATTCTTGTTTATCTGAAAAACAATGCGAAAGTCAGATATTCTGCTTTGAATATGTGAGTTACGTGCCAGAACACTTTGTCTTTGTTTTGTTTTTTTTAACCCACCAGTTTATCCAATTATATTTCAGCACTTTGGGTTGCCTTGTTGAAAAATGTATGTGTCATTCCTTCAGAAAGACTCTTAAAATGTGCACTCGTGACTAAAATGCAACCTCCGGTGGACAGTAGCAGACTCCGAAATGAGACGCAGATTCAGAGTTCCACATGAGGTTATTAATTAGCTAATAATATATATATTACGAGAGTGAACATTAGGTGAGCAGGTTACATTGTAACCCAGTGTCCTAACATCATGCTTTGTGATGAGATTTGCAGTGATCAGCGATTTGGCACCAGATTTTTACACCAGACAAAACACGACAGAAATTTAACAGAAATGGTAAGGTTTATGATCTAATCAATGCACATAAAACTCTTTAACATTTTATTTTCAAGATCTGAGTTGAACTATCTGCTGCTGCTTTAGTATGGCAATAAATGTCTAGTAAAACGGCATTCAAACTCACATTCAAACTTAGCATTCAAACTCACACTGAATAAAGCACATGAGGTGTACCTGAGGTGATCATTGTCAGCTTTCTGTTGTTCAGCTGCAAGAAATAGAAGTCGTTTCTAATATATCAATTCGAGGTGTTGGTTAG
Organism: Danio aesculapii; assembly: GCF_903798145.1. NCBI lineage: Eukaryota > Metazoa > Chordata > Actinopteri > Cypriniformes > Danionidae > Danio > Danio aesculapii. The sequence goes on from NC_079458.1 coordinate 24,111,145, forward strand.
AACAAAAACTCATTTTAATATGGAGAATATTCCTTCTGTCACGTGCCATTGCTTTTATATACAACACGATTTAAATCAGCCTTTAGGCTCGATCGCCAGACTCGCTCCTGTTAGTCCTCAATCTGGCAACCTCCGCTTGCATTTGTTTATGGTCCGGGAATGCAATACTTAGTTCAACCACTGGGTGTCAAACTTTCATACTGCACTTTTATTGTGGACAACCCTTAGATAAATGCACTATTGGTCGAGCTAGAAAATGATTTTAGGGTGCACAGGAGGCTCAGTGTTTACACTTTTGAGGGAGGTAAACCAGTGAATAGCATACTGAGAATATATTCAATAAACAGGATTAAAATAATTGTAAACAAAGAGATGATTTTTTTCTTTCCTTTAGAATTATAATCTACAATTGCAACCAATCATCAGAAAGTATGCTTTGCAAGCAACCCATTTATTTATCAATGCCATGGAGCTGCGAAAAAGAAGAAAACTATCATGAGTCTAGTTCGCTGCCTGTGGTTATGTGACAGCCGTCTGCGGCGTTATGTCTGTGAGCAGAAATTAAAATTTAGTCGTGACAATGGGATGGACTTTACCCAGGATGCAGTCTGGCTCCCATGGCAGCAATAGCAGGAAAACAGTGTCCAAGAGGAAGGCGCAGTTAATTGCGCTGGGCAGCAATGCCACAGTTTGCCTCATGTGCTCCAGATGGTTCAGGACAACACAAGCTGCTTCATTATCAACATGGTCAGCCCTGTTTGTGCCTGCTGGCACCAGGGCTTCATGGATTGCTTATGGTTTAAATTAGGTACGCATTCCAGGAAAATTGCCTGTCCTCTACCTTTCCCTTTACTGTTGCTAATAGTAATTTGCTTGCATATAGATGTGCACAATTGGTGTAATGCTATCAGGGCTGTTTATAGACGTTTTGGCACCCTACTGTAGGAGATATTACTATTGTTCAAATTAATGTTGTTTTGTAAAGTCTTATTGTAAATGTTTCAATTCATATTATTGTAAATATATTCTATGTTTTTGTTATATTTAAAATGGCTGTTGAAAAGCATTATTCACTGGATTGATTTTAGTGGTCGACCGATATATTGCCAAAGCCGATATATCGGCCGGTATTTTTCAAATATCGAATACGTTACCAAACTACCAAACAATACCTGCCATGAGTGTTACCACATCCACCATCGGGAGGCGGTATAATCACTCTCTCAGGGGAATTTTGCTTTATTTATTTAAAAATAAATAAAGTACTCCAACGTCAGTGGCCGAAAGCTCAGAGAGTCTCAAAAACCCTTTTGTACGAGGAACTACTTTCTTACGCCATTCAATCACAGATGACGTCAGAACAGCACAAACAGCACATCACTGATTGCCAGACATCATTTTAGATCTAGTATTTGAATGAGTCTCTAGCTTAAAGAGCCCATATTATGGGTTTTTGAAAATGCCCTTCCATGTAGTGTGTACCACAGCTCTAAGTGAAGTGAAATATCCAGCTAAGGCTTAAATCTGTAAGTGTACAGTTTTTAAAACTATTGATTCATCTATAAAAGAGTCGACTCATAGTGCTTCAAATGAGTCGTCTTGATAACGAGTCATTAGGTGTTTCGCGATGACGCAGCCACGAAACACAAGCCTCGCCAGTAGTTACGCGCGCAAACCAGGGAGATTTGAAACCTGCGGCCCCACCCACTAACACAGAAAAAACACTAGACACACACACACAGAAGCCGCCGGTCCAATGAAGTCACGCTGTGCTCAGATGGATAATATTGACAGTCTCTACCCAAAGATGAAACTGTGAAGAGTCAGTGGTTGAGGTTTATTCACTAGTGTAAATAAGTGCGATTAAAATTGTTGCCTCGTTTACTCTAGCTTGCAAATTATGTATTTATTGTGTTTTGTTACTTGTTAACCTGGTACAGTACACGCGGTTACTCTTTATATTCTCTTATCAGATGTAAGCCACGTTAAAAACGCGACGCGCGACGCGTGCCGCTTTGTTTACGGATTTAACGTTAAAGGCTTTTGTGAGCTCGCGTTCCACTGCCGTATGTCATTGCTATGGCGATCGTAAGCTAGCTGTGTGTGTGTGTGTGTGTGTGTGTGAGAGAGAGAAAGAGAGAGAGAGAGAGAGAGAGAGAGAGAGACTCGCGTCGCTTTCCCTAGTTTTTCTGAGGAGCGTTGTGTGTGTGTGTGTGTGTGTGTGTGAGAGACTCGCGTCGCTTTCCCTAGTTCTTCTGAGGAGCGTTGTGTGTGTGTGTGTGTGAGAGAGAGAAAGAGAGACTCGCGTCGCTTTCCCTAGTTTTTCTGAGGAGCGTTGAGTGTGAGAGAGAGAGAGAGAGAGAGAGAGAGAGAGACTCGCGTCGCTTCCCCCAGTTCTTCTGAGGAGCGTTGTGTGTGTGTGTGAGAGAGAGAGAGAGAGAGAGAGAGAGAGAGAGAGAGAGAGAGACTCGCGTCGCTTTCCCTAGTTCTTCTGAGGAGCGTTGTGTGTGTGTGTGTGTGAGAGAGAGAGAGAGAGAGAGACTCGCGTCGCCTTCCCTAGTTTTTCTGAGGAGCGTTGTGTGTGTGTGAGAGAGAGAGAGAGAGAGAGAGAGAGAGACTCGCGTCGCTTCCCCCAGTTCTTCTGAGGAGCGTTGTGTGTGTGAGAGAGAGAGAGAGAGAGAGAGAGAGAGAGAGGGAGAGGGAGAGAGAGAGACTCGCGTCGATCTCCCCAGTTCTTCTGAGGAGGGTTGTGTGTGTGTGTGAAAAAAGTGTGTGTGCACTGTGACTACTTTTATATAGTTGATTAGCAGCTGGGCATTTCACTCTGTCTCGTGCTGAAGCCTGTCACTGTCGACCAATCGCAGCAGGCTGTCATCGGTCCAATCAGCGCAGATTAGCTTCGCGCTGAGGAGGGGGTTGGGAACAAATGAATCGCTGAACGATTCATATGGGAGTCGTTGGGATAATTAGGTAAAAATAAATGCAGATTATAAGACCATCAAAGTGTTTTATGACCTTGCATGCATATTAGACTGTTGTTGGAGACCCTTACAACCTAAATATGACCCTATTTCATGTATAATATGGGCTCTTTAATGTCTAAAGTGATGACAAACAGGTCATTTTTGCTCACATTTTAAGATTATAAGGCTGAACTGCATGAAAAGCCATAAGTCTACAGCAATTTCCCAGTATTGCGCTGTTACAATCAGGATAACAAAATAATTAACCCCGAAAAAACAAAGCAGAGCAAACACTATCAGTTTCACTGTAAATACAACACTATAAAATACAAAAGAGAGAGATCGATTTAGAATGTCACTTATCTGTTTAATAATTATTTGTTCTGCTGTAGTTTAAAACTTACGTTGAGAAAACGCTGAGTTTTTCTCCGTCTAAGGACTTATTATGCGGTTTCTGTCGCCATCTTGTGGTGGAACATCAACAGTCACTTTCTTTGGTATGCTCAGACAGGCTGATGGCAGCCGATGCACTGAATCTCCAAAGTTCTAAATATTTTAAAATAGGCACTATCCTTATAAATAAACTGTATAATTGCAGTCTAAACAACTACATTCTTGCCTGAAAAAGTCTCAAAATTACATTATGTTGTCCAACAGCAGCAATTTTTGTCAAACTGTAGAGTGTCCTCTGCTTGTTGCTGTATGAGGGTGGAGTAACACACAAGGGTTAAGAAGCTGTACGAGTGCTGTTATTTGCTAAATATCCCATGGCTATCAACCAATCAGATTTAAGAACCACACAGAACTGTTGTATAAAATAGAATAACTATCTATCAGATAGAACTCTTTAAACAAAACTATTTAAATGTCTACAAAGGAATTATAATGATTGCTTCAGTAATAAAGGCAAATAATACTTTCTTGTTTTCCATCTGCATTAAGCAAATATACATACATCTATATTATTTTTAACAAATGATATAGACAAAACAAAAAAGTGAAGTGAAAAGTTTAAACAAAAAAGTGAATTGACTTTAATTACAATTATTAGTGTATGTGTGTGAATGAGTGTGTATGGATATTTCCCAGTGATGGGTTGCAGCTGGAAGGGCATCCGCTCCATAAAACATGTGCTGGATAAGTTGGAGGTTTATTAATTACTGTAACTAACTGTGCACTCAGTATTCTTGGAAGTTTGAACTATCATGCGAGATAAAAATGCACACAAATGCAGTAACAGCTGTCTCTGATTAAGTTTGCAGGGTTTATGAAATGAAATGTCCATTAATCATTCAAACATTTGTTTAAATGATATAGATGTATGTATATTTGCTTAATGCAGATGGAAAACAAGAAAGTATTATTTGCCTTTATTACTGAAGCAATCATTATAATTCTTTTGTAGACATTTAAATAGTTTTGTTTAAAGAGTTCTATCTGATAGATAGTTATTCTATTTTAAACAACAGTTCTGTGTGGTTCAAGTTTAAACTCCGGGTTGGTTGAACCTTTTTTTTAATGAATTTTTTCATTAAAAAAAAAAAAAGATCAAAAAGGTCAAACACACTCAGACCAGATCAAGATTTCAAAATGAATATCAGTGTATCAAAAAAAAAAGTGAATTGACTTTAATTACAATTATTTGCTGTATACTACTGTCACGATCACCTGTAATCCAGGCTTGCAGATCGTTGGTAAACGTGCACCTCCACCAGGACCACAATTCTGTCACTTTATGAACTACATTTCCCGTCATGCACCTCACACACACCTGTTCTGGAATCACAGATGATTGCGCACACACAGCTGGTCAAAGACTGACCAAAGCAACAATAAGTTTATGATGCCTCCCAGTCATCAGACACTGACTGACCCTATAGTTGTCATTATCTTTATAGATACAGTTCTTGCTCTTTGCTGTACTGTGTAAAATAATATAAAAGCATTACTTTGTGTTTAATATTTCATGGACTCGCAGATGTTCTGCCTAAAAGCAGACGTGTTTTTTCTCAGATCGCACAGTTGTAAGCAGTTTGTACCTCTCAGGAAGTTAGGATCAGGATGTGAAATCAGCAGGGTGTGAAGAACGTCTACATGCATGAATATGCTACCATGTCAACCTGCATTTTCCAGAGACTTTGAAAATCCCTGAAAAGAAATTCTGATTTTATCCCCTCACTGTACAGAATGGTAATTCAGCACTTTAAGCAGAGAATGCCAAGTGTTTCCTAGAGCGCCTCTGAATCCTCTAAGGACAGACAGGGGAGAAACCGCAGAGCTTCTGGCACAACACTGCTAGGATGTAAATATGGCTACATGCCCATAGAGATATTTTTAGGTTTTCCATCATAGTGGGAATAAGCTACTAAAGCTACACCTATCAAAAGTCAGTGAAAAATCAATAGGTTAATTCTTCAAGGATGCAATAAAATGATTGACATTAGTATTTATATTTCACTGCATGTTCTTTGTGCATTTAATCAAAATGACTCTGTGATCAAAAGACTTTATTGTTCTTTATTGTTCTGTTGACTTTATTCAAAAAATATTAAAGAATATTAATGGTCCTTTTGGGGCCGCACATGGCACAGTGGGTAGCAGAATCGCCTCACAGCAAGATGGTTGCTGGTTCGAGCCCCGGCTGGGTCAGTTGGCATTTCGTTGAGTTTGCATGTTCTCCCCGTGTTGGCGTGGGTTTCCTCCAGGTGCTCCGGTTTGCCCCACAAGTCCAAAAACATGTGACCTAGGTAAACTGAATAGGCTAAATTGTCTGTAGTGTATGTGTGTGAATGAGTGTGTATGGATTTAATACAGGCAGTTTAAACTTGAACTCTGAGTTAACTTACAGAGAGATTAAAAACTCAGAGTTTTGGGTTTCAGAACAGCTGATCTGATTTAGGTCAATCAAGTCTGAGTAGACTGATTCAGAGTTAAACGCACACACCGCAATATAAAAAGGCATTATCAATGGAGCTCAGATACCATGGCAACATCTGAAAAAGATAGCATTTTTTCTCCAGCTGAACTTCATGTGTTCATGCGAAGTTATAGCAAATATGAGCATATATTTAAAAAAGCAACACCATTGCATCAATGAAACAGAGACAGTTAGCGTGGGAAAACAGCTGCTCAAGTAAATGCATAAGTTTACATTTAAAATATTTAAAGTATTTAAATATAATAGAAAATAAGTAATACAATGTGTGACGTTTATAGACTTTTCACCTGAAAAAGGGGGAAATTTGCTGTAATTTTGAAGTTATTTCAGATGTAATTGTGTTAAAGACCGCAAACGCAGGGTCATGCGTTAAGTTTTGCTGTTCGCTGCGGTGCAAAGTTCATGCTTGGTGAACTATGACCTGCGAAATCGCATCACTTGACTGCATGAGACCAATCGAGGATCAAAACATGACCTCTCTAGACAGAAAATTAAAACATGGAGCAATCGCTCACTTTTTTTAATGTCTAATAATATTGTTTAATCCTGCCTCTTTTCACAGCGCCGTACAACAAAATTTTGCACACACAAACTCTAGTGTGACCACAGCTTAAGGCTGAGGTGAGAAATACCGCTTCGTCTTTGAAAAAAGGGGGAGACTGACAGAAACTCAGAGTTTAGAGAATAAACCCTGCTTCTGACCAGGTTAGGTTCACAGAGTAAGTTACCACAGTGAAATTTATCTCTCTTTCAGAAACAGGCTTGACGGCTTTCTCAAGTTTGACATTTTGACGGAAAACCTAGAACTTCTCTAATTTCAAGGTTAACATACTCTGAGTTTTCACTTAACCTCCTTTCTGAAACTGGGCCATTATATTTAGATTAAAAAATACAATGCCTGAAGTTAGATTTGTTTATTTGTTTTTAAAGCAGAGTGTTTTATTTTTTAATATATAATATTGTATAATAAAGAGTGTGGAAAATTATGACAACTTAACAAAATAGTTCTAGGCAAAACTGGTTTAAGTAATGGAGTGGCCAGCTCAATCATATGACCGGAAACCAATTGAAAATTTGATATATTTGCCACACACACACACACACACACACACACACACACACACACACGCACACACACACACACACACAGACTGTTCTAAACTAATTTTAGTTGTTGTTGTTCTGATGAACACAAAAGAAGATATTTTAAAGAATGTTAAAAAAAAAACTGTTGACTACCGTAGAATTTGTATTATGAAAGTCAGTGGATACCAGTTTTCAGCTTTCTTCAAAAAATCTGAATAATAACTGAAATCAACAAAATGTTTTAATAAGAACATTTTTTAAATGAAAATATTCCGAAGCCACACATTTCATGTGTATTTTATACGTGTTACACATATGCTCCATATGTGACATCTTATCTGTATCTTTCTTGTTATCATTATATATTTAGTTACCGTCCTTGCTCTGAACTGGCTTTAAGTCTAGACTGTGCTTGGATATTGAAAAGAAGATTCCTTTAGCAGTTATCGGTTTAGTAGACTCTTCCTTTATACAACACTTTTCTGCAATACCTTATGAGATCTTATTAATTTCCTCTGCAGTATGAGATTTGATAAGATGAATGATGAAGGTTATAATGAGGGGATTTAGCTAATCAAAAGATTACAACATTACAATGGGAGATTTAACGACTGGCAAATGGTGAACATGTAATGCTTCTTAATGAACTAGTCTGCGACCTTCAAGTTCATCAAAAGTTTTTCTTGTGACATGATTGAATGACTCGTAATATGCTGAGGTCAAATGCAACCCTGGCAGACTTTGTGGACAATTAAGGAGAAATGTGTGAATAAGATCCGTTACTTGAGCACATTTGGTAAACACTTAGCCTTTGACTCGGCGTAATGCATTCACAGCTTTGAGAGATCATTCATTTATGCAGAGCACATCTCTCTGTCTGACTGAAGGCAATGTCAGAGTGAAGTTTGCTCTCTTTGCACAGGGTTAATAGACAGACTGTCTTGTATATATCCGTGATTAATTTCTCTGACAGTAATGCTGTCTGTATGTGAAGAGAGCAGGAGGAATGATAAACGATAACCCTAACCCTGCACAATTCAGTCTGTATGATAAGGTAATACATCTAGTTTTGGAAAACCTTCCCACTGAGGAAATCACTTAATGCACAAGGTTTTTAGAGTGTAAGATGATGATTTTGCCTAATGCCAGACCTTGTAATGTCCAGGGGGAAAAATTCTGACATATTGTATGTTCCAGAGTTGTTATTTTCAGGTATTGTGTTTAGCTGTGTGTGTGCGCTACAATGTGGCGACAATACTAGTAAATTCTGACCTTTTGAGAACAGAGTTTGTACAGTATAAAAATCTTTATGTCTATAGGAAGTCCCCATAAAAATAATGTTATTTACAATGATAAATATTATAAAATGTTACTCATTGTTCTTGCATAGCAATGTTCTTGCATATGTATTCATATTATTAACATTAAAAATATTATATTTATAAATAACTACAGTAAATTCCAGTATAGTTCACTGATATTGGATATGCTGATCTTTTTTTGTAAATTGTAGGGTAAGCAAAAACTTACAAACCTAAAAAATTGCCATTTTATTATTTAAAGTATTAATTAAATGTTGTATTGAATATTATTTCTTTATTTTTAACTATTAAAAAAATAATAAATCTTAATTACTTTTTTTATTTTACATCATTTACTTTACCCTTGACTTGTTCCAGACCAGTTTTTATTGTTCTGTTGAACACAAAAGATTATATTTTGTTTGTTAAAATCCTGTAAACATATTTCTGTAGCATTTTTCAACCCAGACTCATTCTGAATATGTACTACTATATACATTTATGAAGAGTGCCCAGAAGTTTTTTTGCAGTTTTTGTTTTCGCGAATCTGCCAGAGGCCGTTGTGTGCACTTTTTAAGATCTCAAATTTATCTCGCGAGTGCCATTCGCGCCTGCTGTTCTTGCAGCAATCCACCAGAGGCCGCTGTCGACTGACTGACTGACTGACTGACTGATTGACTGACTGACCGACCGACTGACCCCCCACCCTCCTTCTATCCTAAACCCAACCAATAGTGTTTTAAAAAGCACTGCTTGACTAGCAACCATCCACTTCCCTAAACCCAAATGGCAGTGTTTTCAATAGCAATTCAGAAAAAGAAAAGCCCTCGTCGCAGCCTGATTTTTACCACATTTTTAGATTTTACCACATTCTCACCCTGTTATTTACTTGTTCATTTATTTTTTATTTTTTTGGCTTTTGTTTTTGTTTTGGAGCTGTATTTTCGAACCCTGCTGTCATGGTCAACTCTGATCTGCGTCTCAAAGCCTGTTTCACACCGCAAACATGAGCAGCGCGTGTTTTTTTCGGCGTCCATTTTAACAGATTACAGCTTTCATACCACATGCAGAAGCAGTGCGTCAGCACGAGGCGTGAGCGTCGCTGAAGCAGCTGTGCCGCAATAGTTTCGGCGCTGGGCCTATTTTTGCCACGCTGATCACACTCAATTAAAGTAACAGTGTATTGATTATGACCAAAAACACATTGAATGACAGTAAAAAGTTGCAATTTTACCCAATAAATGCATCGATAATATCCACTGATTTTTATATCATTTAATCAAATTAACTTAAACGATTAAAAACGGCAACAAATATTTAGTTTAAGTTAAAGTTGTACAGTAGTTTGATCATGTATAAATATCATTATAACTATATTGTAAAAATATTATTATAACTACATGCCTACATTGTCTTCTACATTGCGATTGTCTTCTGACCGAGTGCAACTTAAAAGACATGAATGACACTCTTCAGAGCGTGAGAAGCAGACATTTCTTTAGGATCTATATAATTTGTAAAATAAAGGCTTGTAGGTTAAGGAAACAGCAGAGGAGGAAGTTGCCGTGGGCCTTGTTGCAGATGAAAAGTAAAAAAAAAAAAAAGATGGCCTATCAATTTATAGACAGATAGGACACTAGATGATAGAATAGACAGAGATAGATTGATCTGCTCAGCAGCTGCCGATGAGCTGCACGTTGCAGACGCAGTCGGTGTGAAAGGCAAACACCTGTGCGCTGCTTCTGCTCTCCATATGCGCTGCGCAGGTGGAACTCATGAACATTAACAAATGGCGGGAAATTGGAACAAAGGAATCACATGGCGCAAACATAAAGCACATGGAGCAGTCACATGACAAACACAAGACATCAGTCTGTGACAGTAGGGTTACCTTTTCAGACTGAGCCTATTTTGATTTTTTTCTGCTATGGAAGTCAATGGTTACAAGTTTCCTGTTTTTCCAATCTTCTTTTGTGTTCAACAGAAGAACAAAATTCAACTGGTTTGAAACAAGTCATGGGTGAATAATGATAGAATTGTAATTTTTTTGGGTGAACTATCCTTTAAAATGATTTATTATTTTAAATTAAGTATATATTTAATTAATTTGTTTCTTGGTTTTACAGTGAGCATTTCTGGGTTCAAAAAATATATGCCATTTTGTAAAACTTCTCTACCCTACAATTCAATTCTTTAAAAAAAAGGAAAAAAAAGGACTGAGAAAGGGGCAGATACAAATCGATTGCACTCTTATAGTATTATGGTTGATGCTAATCTGTGGCAAACAGGAGGCGGTGCTGCTAATGATGATGTGATAACAGCCTGATGCATTAGTTTCAGATGAATTGCCGCTTTAATGTCCTCTGAACATTCACTATGAAAAATCACCCATAATATCTACAGGTAACAACTCTACTCCTTCAGACTAATCCATAATAATCTAAAAAGCTGAGAGAAGGTTAGTATTTAGTTTAGTTAGAAGATAAAAATAACTCTACTTGAAAATACTTGCTGCCATCCAAAATCAGCTAGTCATGCATCGATAATGTTTGCACAGCCATGGAAAAAAATCTAATTACACTTTTTTTTTTTAATTTATGATAGACTGCAGAAAAATGTTTCATAGAGCAAATGATGCTCATGTAAATTTATGCTTAAAGTAACCCCATGCCTAACCCTACCCGTCACAGTGATGTCACCACCTCCATTGAGTGCACTGTGTCTGACATTGCATCTCTGAGAGATGCAATCTCAGCTTGCATCATAAAGGCTGCATCCACATGCTTTTACAAAAGTCTGTCAGTCCAGTATCTTAATGTACTCTTTTTTTCTACTAATAATTTTATCTGAAGGTTAGTGCATACAAATCTTTTCCATTTTTGTGCACATCAAACGCTATTTAATTGCTTTAAAAAACATCCAATAATCATGAACGGCTGAAAAGGTCACTTATGTTTATTGGATAGAAAGTGTGTGGAACTGTTGAGAGTAAAAGTCATATTTCACCATAGAATCAAGAGAAAAAAACTCATTAAGCATATTTTAGAATCTTAATTTCTTTTTAAACACTTTTTATTTTAATTTTATTTATTTTTAATTACTTTTTTGGGGATTTTTTTTCCAAATGGTGGTTGAGATGCTTGTTATAATAATGGGGTGTTATTTTACTGCATTACAGTAATGTTTAGATTTAAACCTTATTATAATAGAATTATTTATTTTTATTTTTTATTTTATTTTATTTTATATTCTATTTTATCATATTATATTATAGACCTTTTTCTTGGCTGCTGCATGGAGGTAGCCATAGCGATCAGCGTCTTCCGGTAGAATGTTTAGAACTTCCGTTTACAGCATTTACAACCAGTAAATTGTGCTCCGAAAATGGGTTTCAGTAGCGTTTTGAATGGCTTACGGACTGATTTTTTGACACAATTTTGAAAGGTGTGTGTTAAAGCCGTTATAATCTGTCAGATGTGGTTCAAGCACAAGAGAAAAAACGTTCTTCTAGTTCACGTGTCTGCCGTCAGAAACACAGTGTGTGTGTGTGTGTGTGTGTGTGTGTTCCCGACCTCTCAGCTGTTAGCTCAGCGGCTCTTCAATGCACACATCACTGCATTATAGAGCAAACCAGATTACTGGCAGGAAATTAACAGGTATGCAAGTCATGCAATTTACAAAAATGACCAATAATAGTGCATGACTGATACTCTGCTGGCTGATTTGCATGTTGATTCTAATCGGGAGCCGTTTATGTTTCATTTAGTTAGTTTGTATTGTGTAGCATTTACCATAGTAATGTTATGTGTTTTTCTGTCGTTTCAAAATGCCACTTTATTTTCACTTTGTGACACTTATTCAATTAATGTGTTAGCGGGACAGTACAGGCTACATGTGTGTGTGTGTGTGTGTGTGTGTCAAACATTTTGATGAACTACATTTGTTTGGATTGGTTATGTTTGAAAGAAAGAGAATGTTGACTTTAGCGATGACAATGCTCCATTTAAACGGCACAAGATGCCATCACCGAGGGAAAAATGCCTCACAGCAGTTGTTTTCCATCCTATTAGATCGCATTTTTTAAATAACCAGTCCAGGAGGTGGCGCTGATTGACAACAGTATTAATTCAAAGATGTTAAAAGCTAATAAAATAGATTAAAACTATCACAACAGTTCTGTCTGGTTCTTGAATCTGATTGGCTGATAGCCGTGCAATATTTTGCTAGTAACATCACACGAAGACCTCTTCACCCTTCACCTCAGTGTATTGCTCTGCCCACATACAGCCAGCAACAAGCAGAGACGCTACAGTTTGACAAATATTACTGTTGTTAGACAACAAAATGTACTTCTGAGGCTTTTTTAGTCAAGAATGTAGTTGTTTAGATTGCAACTATGCAGTTTATTTGTAAGAATAGTGCCTATTTTAAAATATTTTACATTTCTGAGAGAGCTCGTTGGCGGCCAAAGATGGTTGATGTTGTCCCTCCTTATCGCAAACACAACAGCAGTGTGGTATTGATTGCTCTGCTTTTTTCGAGGTTAATTATTGTGATATTGTAACGGTCGCTTAATGTTTGATATGCATGTGTATAAATGTCTTTTTTAAGAGGACTATTTCTGTGGTTGTTTTACCTTTTAGATGTAGGCACGCATGTATGGGAGCTCAGTTCAGTTCTGGCAAGCTCTGAGAAGTGTTGGTCGCTCTACCGCTGTATCATTCTTTTATTTCAATAATGTAACATTTTATTTAACAACGGATGTTTGAGTGTCTTTTTCTTTTCCTTTTGCCGACTCATTGTCCTTGACTGGCATGTATGTAGTCGACAGCACTTGGGAGAAACGCATAAAGGACAATATGAAGAGCGAAATAGTTTCTGTCTCCTTTTTTTTATTCCTTAAAGTACACCCGAAATTCTGTAGACTGTAATAGACTGTAGGAAGATATCTCTGTAGACGGATGGCGTTTCATGTCAAGTTCAGCCTTATAATCTTAAAATGTGAGAAAAATCTGCTGTTTTGTCATCACCTTAAGGGAGTCACACACCAGAAGGGCCACTTCACATTACGCTATAGAGAATCATTCAAATACTAGCTCTAAAGTGACATTGGTGAATTAGTAACAGCTTCTGCTGTTACGCACGCCTCCCACCAGTGCTGATATACAGCCATATTGCACTGCTACTTGTGTGATATTGCATTTATACAACAGTTCGACGCCACAATCTTGTATTTAAAAAAGAAAATCATATACATATCATAGTATATTTATAATATTTAATATATAATTATTTAACTAATTATTTAAAAATGTAATACATTAAATATCTTTGTAAGTGCTTTACTATGTCATATAAAATTTCGTTTATAATAAAATATAAAAATGTTTGAATAGTATTTTTAAATATTTGTAGTTCATTCATGTATTCATTCATCATAAAGATTTTATTAGGTATAATATATTTTTTATAGCTTTTGGATTTAAAATATGGTTAATGATTGGACAGATTTGTCAAGCCTTACTTGTATATGCTGGTGCTGCATGCTGTGATTTGTGTGTGTATTTGTGCACATACATACATAATAATGTGTTTGGAAAGTAAACCCGCTTTCTCAGACTATGTCTACAACAGCCTGGTTTTATTTCACTTGAACACACACACATTCACTCATATACGTGTGCACACACACACACGCACACACAAACACTCTCTCTCTCTCTCCTGCCAGGCAGCTCATTTGTCATATCCATCTGCCACCTGTAATGCACATTGTGCAACTGGAAAGCAAAAGTGTTTTCGCCAAACACCTCTCAGCTGGCACCCAAATAGGACTAGAACAACCACAAAAATCTAATCGAACACCCACAATGCAACCCTGGAGTTGCTATCCAAGAGTTGGTGAACTGAGAAAATAAAATGACATGTCATTTGGACGGTGTAATCTAAGTAGATTTATCATAATGTCCCATAATTTGTTCGCTTTGTGTGATGTTTCCTGTTAGATATCAAGTGAAAACTTCAAATATGATATTTAGAATGTTCTAAAGTTAAATTAATTTTGCTAGAACAAATTCAAAACATATATGATTCTTCCAGTTTCATAGATTTTGAGTGTATTTTATAATTTAATATGTGCCTCAGCCTTCATTTATTGCGAAACCTAAAATATATTGCTCCAGATGCATTTTGTTCAACATTTCACATAGCAAATCCACTAAATGGTCTGTCTATACTTTGAATTTGATTTATTTATTTATATTTTATTTTCCCAAAAACAGTTAAAGTCAGAAATATTAGCACTCCTGTGAATTAATATTATTTAGTTTTTTGTAATATTTCCTAAATTATGTCTAACAGAGCAAGGATTTTTTTTTCTTATGGAGAACGTCTTATTTGTTTTATTTTGAGCAGAATAAAAGCAGTTTAATTTTTTTTAACTATTTAAGGTCAATATTTTAGCCTCCTTTAGCATTAACATATCAAAATATCTTGAAAAATATTTTGTAAAATATCGTGTACTGTCATCATGGCACAGATAAAAGAAATCAGTTATTAGATGTTAGATATTAGATATTAAAACTATTATGTTTAGAAATCTGTTGAAAAACAATACTTTGCATTAAACAAAAATTGGGGGGGAAATATACTGGAAGGCTTATAATTCTGACTTCAACTGTATATCTTTGGCCAGCACTAAACATTTGCCTAGTTTTTGGAGTGCAAACCAAGGCATCTTCTCTTCATGTAAAACAAGTGAAACATAAAGCTGACACTGCACACTTTTGAAATGTGTTGATGATACAATGACGCAATTTTTTACATTGTGTGACAGAGAATTTCTGTGTGCTGCTTTGACTCTTTTATACATTTTATAAACTCTTCACAAGTTAATTAATGACACACATTCACACAAACAAGTGTGTTCAGCCCTGTACACAGCAGTGCTTCACATATTCTACACTGAAAAAAAAAGATTTTTGCAAACTATTTATATGGGCTCAATTTAAACAAACAAATTTAAGTAAAACGTTACTTAATTTGTTTGTTTAAATTAGCCCAAATAAGTTGTTTGCAACCACTTACCTTTCAAAAATTTGAATTTTTTTAAGTGTAGTTCCATTGCAAAATACAGTTAAAAGCAAAATTATTAGCTCTCCTGTGAAAGTTTTATGATTTTTATGTTAAACAGATGAAGGAAATTTTCACAGTGTTTCCTGTTTATTTTTTTTTCTTTCTTTTGTTTGTCTTGAATAAAAACAGTTTTTTTTTAACAATTTATAAGGCCAGTATTATCAGCTCCCACGGAAAATATTGACTCACCAAATATTGACCATTGTTATCCAATGACTTGCCTAATTAACCTACTGTAACTTGCCTTGTTAACCTAATTAAGCCTTTAAATTGCAATTTAAGACAAAATAACTGCAAAACTATTATGTAATCATGGAAAGGCCAAATACATTATTCAATTCAATTCAATTCACCTTTATTTGTCTAACGCTTTTACAATGCTTTGATTTAATAATCACTACTGAGGGTTCAAACATTGAAGAGAAAATCCATCGATGCGCAGCTCCACAGATCCCGAACCATGCAAGCTAGTGGTGACAGCGGCGAGGAAAAAACTTCACCAATTGGCGAAGGTGAAGAAAAAAACCTCGAGAGAACCAGGCTCAGATGGGCACGACCATTTCTCCACTGGCCAAATGTTTTGTGCAGAGCTGCAGTCCAAGTGCCGGAGACTGGAAGCTGGACCTCAGTGGAGACTCGTCTGTCCTTGGAGCATCACAGGAATCAGTCTCATGCTCTCCAGTCCTCCATGACCACCACAGTAGCTGCTCAGGATACGGCCTGGGATCATCTCGTCGCTGGTCTTGGATCGAATCAGTGGCACTATTAGTTATAAGTTATAGGAATTTATTAGTTTATTAGGAATTTATTAGTTATAGGAATCTTATTAGTTAAAATTTTATTTAATTAAACTTATTAGTAGGAAATTAGTTGTTATGTTGAAATAATATCTCCATGAAATTTTAGTTGGAATATTATAATAATGTAAATATAAATAATTAAATTTATATAATAAATATAATAATTTTTACTTCAACTGTATGGATTATAAAATGTTTGTTTTTATGTCATTAATATTATTAGTTGTTGTTGTAGTTGTAGTATTGTAGTAGTAGTAATAATAATAGTGGTGGTGGTAGTGGTAGAGTTCTTAAAAACGACACTGTAAGCACTCTCTTGGATAAAGATAAGCTTCCTAAATGTGAAGGCTGGACACTGCAGGGAGCAGCTGGAGAAGATTGTCACCTGTGTACTGGATCCATTTACCCTGCTCTTTTACTTGACTAATCTTCACTGCAGCCTCTGATGCACATCATAGATTGATATGCATTGGGATGTCCCCTCGTTGTCCTGCAGTGATCATCTCTAGCATACAGTACCTCAGTCCTGATGTGTGAGATGGCAGTCACGGGTCAGTGGAAAAGCCTGGACAGTTTATATTTGTCCCCTGAGAGAGAAGAGAGAGTGGTGATGGTGAAAGAGTGGGTGAAGGGATGACAGGCAGATGGTGTTTGCTGGTTGGGGTTTTTGGCAAAGCCTTTCAGGTGTCCTCGAGTCACTGAACAGACACTGCGGCTCTATGACCTGCTCTGGCTGCCATAATGGCTCACTGCCAGTTCACATGGAGACCACAACAGAAGAGCATGCTGCCCTGGACTGAGCTATTGATTAAAGTCTTTAACTCTGTTAGGCTTAGGTGTGAATCAGGTCAGCAATGTGACATTTATCTGCTATGGTTTGTCAGAATAATTTTTTTTTTTTTTTTTTAAGAGGTAAAATACTTGATACAACTTGATACAACTATTCAAATATAAAAATGGAGAAAGAGAATTTATATAATATAATTTATTTAAAGAAAATCGTGTTAAATTGATACATTAAAACATAATATGAAGCTTTGTGTTCTTGTTAGTAAAAAATGAATATGTATTAATTATTTGATTATATTAAATTAATAATATTTAAATTATATTTAAATTATAATTTTTAGCATTTTTTGTTTTTAATTATTATTATTATCAATGATGATAAAATGGGTAATAATGCATTATTAATTTGGGTTTTAATGCACTCATTAAAATGCTCATTAGAACACCATAGAGTGTTACTGGGAGGTTATAACAAGATATTTGAACTTATGGTTCAATTTTTTTTTTTTTTTTAAGAGCCCCTGTTATGCATTAAAAAAGGTCACATTTTGGTTTCGGGGGTCACCAACAACACTCTAATATGCATGCAAGGTCAAAAAACACTTTCATTGTCTTATATTATGCATTTATTTTGACTTAATTATCCCAACGACTCCCATATGATTCGTTCAGCGATTCAAGCTACGGTCACACTGGGCTTTGTGTGTCCGAAATTCTGTCGTACGGCGCTGCGAAAAGGGGCGGGATTAAACAAGATGGTTAGACATTAAAAAAAGTGAGCGATTGCTCCATGTTTTAAATTTTCTGTCCAGAGAGGTCCAGTTTTGATCCTCGATTGGTCTCACGCAGTCAAGTGATGCGGTTTGCAGGTCAGAGTTCACCAAGCTTGAACTTTGCACCGCAGCGACCTGCAAAACTTAGCACATGACCTTGCGTTTCCGGTCTGACGCATTCGCGTGCGTATGAATGAAAGTCTATGGGAGGAAAAGCCCAGTGTGACCGCAGCTTCATGTGTTACCAAACCCCTCCTTAGCGAGATGCTAATCTGCACTGATTGGTCCAATTACCCAGTCTGTTGCGATTGGTCGACTGCGTTCAACGTGAGACCAAGAGAAATGTCCACCACGGCTTATCAACAATTTTGAAGTAGTCAGAGTGCATATATGTGTTAGCCCAATGCAGGAGCAACAGCATAGTGCTCTATTCTTAACTATGACACACATTCAGTATTAATCCACACAGTGGCATTACAAGCTGAACTATTTTAAAACTTGACGGCTACACCAACGGTATATAAAGAGTTAACCCGATACAGTACAAGCTGCGTGGAACAATTACAAGTAACAAAACACAATTAAATACATAATTTGCAAGCTTGAGAAAACAAGGAGGCAACCATTTTAATCACATTTAAGTTACTTACACTTGTAAAATGGAGGAGGGAACTGATCCATGAACTGTGTACTTATAAAGTTCCTGTCAAGCTCTGACAAAGTCCCATATATCAGTAGTCTTTTCCGATGCTTCCTTTAATAAACGGCCGACGAATGCCCCATTGTAAGCATGTAGATTGCTGAAACACTCATCAGAAAAATGACCAGAACACAGCACAAGGCTGGGGCTATAATGCTAAGGTATTTTTGCAAAAATAAACTTCAACCACTGACTTCTTCTGACAGACATCTTCACAGCCTGATCTTTGGGTTGTAAAAATAACACAAACTTTCCCTCACACTTCAGAGCACAGCATCTTTACGACATGATTCAACTGAGATCTGCTACAGTGTTTGTCTTCCTTTTTTCTTTCTACAGTGTTTGTAGGCAGGGTTTCAATTTTCCCGGGTCTGCGAGCGCAACAAATGGGCGGGGCTTGAGTTCCGTAATGATGTCACGCCGACCAGGCTAAAGAATCATTACCCCGATGATTAATTTGAACCACTCTGAGTCGACTCTTTTATAGATGAATCAATAGTTTTAAACACAGTGGACTTTCATATTAAATCCTTAGCTGGATATTTCATTCCACTTAGAGCTATGTTACACACTGCATGGAAGGTCATTTTCAAAAACCCATAATAGGGGCTCTTCAAAGATATTAGACAGAAAATGACAATTTTACTGAAATCACGTCTTAAACTTTAGAAGACTTGGAGATTTAATTTCTACCCTCCATAAAAAATTCAATTTGCACACTTTACAAGTTACTTGCAGTTCTATAAAGTACAATTTAAACATTAAATAAAAGTGATTCATTATTTTGGTTTCATACACATCATTCAGCTGTTTTGTCCCGTGATGATTGCATCTGCTGATGCTGTGTAATGCTATGTTTCAAATCCGACACCAATAAAGCACAAACTTCTTGTGTCCCCAAGCCTTCTGAAAAGAATCACTTGCTTCATCAGCCTCCAAGCGTTTCAGCGTGACCGAAGCTTCATTCGAGTACATTTGCATTGTTATGTCCCTCGGCTCAGTCATCAGAGAATTTGATGAGCCCTGTGAAATATGTTTCTTGAATATATCGCTCGCACAGATGGGAGCGACATTTCAGAGCTCATGCATTCATGCAGATGCTGCTGAAAGTGAGGAGAGTTTCTGGGGTTTGAGCACACTGGAGTGACAAAAAACTAAATTTATTCAAGAGGTCTCTGTCATGAAAGACAATTTCTGCATATAAGGAGATAAAAATCTGCCATAAAAAGTAAATTATGACATACCACATAAAAAAGTCTAAATTATAATTTATTAACAGAATTATGACTTTAAAAGTCATTATCGTATTTATTATATAAATAGTTCCAATTGTGATTTAAGTTGAAATTGAGATGGAAAGTTCAAATTATGACTTACTCAAACTTACACAATTATATAAAATATTAGACAAAGATAAATATTAGACAAATAATAGGACTCAAAACTCAATATTAAAAAAAGAAAGACATTTACCAAACATACCAAGCATATTTATGAGATAATTGTTGAAATAATGCCATACTCTATATTTAAAAAATACTTTTATTTAAAGTTGGAATTGTGATTTACTAACCTGAGATTTGGATGGCCTGCAAGCTCATTGGACAGGAAACACCACAGTTTATAATAGACTTTGAATACCTTAACATTACATTAACAACACTTAACAACACTTTTACTGAAAGTCTGGCTGAGTATTTTTAGATTAGCTTAGCCAAAGACTATAGAATACACATGTCACTCGTATAGTTTTGAATGGGGAAAAGTGAAATGGTCAATATGGCGGTTGAATCCCCGCCTACTAGCCAATCATCAATCGTTATAAATTGACGTTTCTCCAGAGGTGAAGCCCAGACCAGATATGTGCTTTTAAGACAGTTTGGTGGTCAACAATGGAATCTCAGTGAATACTTGCTTCACAGACATAATAAATACATCCACATAATGAAAATTACCCCCACTACACTTGAAAACTAAAGGTTTTGTTTTTGTAACGTGTATGAAATGAATGCGAGGTACAGTCCGTCCAGTCAAACACACATCACATGACAGCAACTACTCAAATACCCACAAATTTGTAAACAAAGAGCCGCTGTCATTTCTGAAGGAGATTCGCCATCAAGACCAAGTTGTGAATTACTTCAGAAGACCAGTGTGATCAGACGATCATTATCCAGAGAATGATCATGAGTAGAATAGCCATAAAAGAGGTTGGTGTCGTGGTGATCTCGTTCCTTTTGAGTGCGTATGCGCATTAGCTTGGGCAACCTGAAAACATGCAGATTTTGTTTGATTCGAACATTTAGAAATAAAACTTATGAGGCAGTTGTTGTATAAGTTCATTGGTGGTTCTAAATATGTCATGTATTTGTAAGCTTGACAAACAATTTTTGAGAATTTGATGCATACTGCCTGAGAGGTGTTTCAATGATGGCTGCTGAGTGAAGTGACTTGCCTTAAAAGGAAAGAACGAAGAAACGTTAGTTGAATCATTTTAATTATTCAGGTTTGCCTCCCTCGCCACAGTAATAATCGTAATAATCACAGCTTTTGTGCACCTTTTCAAATCACGATTTTGGTTTGAATACGATCAATCATGCAGCCCTAATTCAACTAATTTGTGATTTTAAATGATTTGTCTGTTTTAATTGTAACTAAAATAGCAATGTTAGAACAGAATATACACACATTTAAGAAAAGCCAGGGTACTATTCTATCTAGAAACCTTTTTAAATAAATAATCAATGCTTTTATTACGACTAGATTGGACTATTGTAACTCATTATACATTGGGATTAGGCAGAAAACCGTATCCCGTTTACAATCAGTTCAAAATGCTGCTGCAAGGCTTTTAAAAGGTACCAAGAAACATGACCACATTACACCAATTTTACACTTTTGCACTGGTTGCCTGTGCACTATCGAGTCACTTTTAAAATTCTTCTCCTGGTTTTTAAGTCTCTAAATGGCCTGACACCTTCCTATCTGTCAGACATCTTAATTGAGCATCAACCTGGTTGGTCTCTTCAGTAATCTAATCAGAAATTGTTATGCATCCCTAAGTCGAGGCTGAAATGCAGAAGTGACCATGCCTTCGCAGTAGCTGGTCCTAGGTTGTGTAATGCTCTGCCCCTATGTATTAGATCTGTTTCATCTCTGTCTGTTTTTAAATCTAGGTTGAAAACTTACCTCTTTGATTTGGCATTTTATCAATGAAAATTGCCCGTTTTAGCTATAATTTTATATTTGTTCTTTGTTGTGATGTGTATTGTGCAGCACGTTGTTCAACCTCTGGTTGTGTTTAATGGTGCTATATAAATAAAATTGATATTGACATTACTATAGTTATATGGGTTTTATTTTAACCAAGCTTTTAAATGACAAAATGTAAAAATGGTCAAAATGATTGTATTGGTAGTTCTAGTTTAGCTTCATAATTATGATTTAGGTATGTCATAGTTTAGACTTTTTATCCTTTATTTTTTTTCCCCTATACATGGCAGAAATGGGCTTCCATACTCTGTCCCCTAATTCTACAAAGAGCTTGTCATTTAAAGCAGATTGCGCTGGCTATTTGATTGATGGTTGCAGTTATGCCGCTGATTTCATTCATTCAGAAAAATAATTCTTGCAAAAGAAAAAAAAATCTGTAGATGTGAAATGCCTCTCGCTCTGTTGTCGACTGCGGAGATCAATGACCCATCGCAAGGTTATTCCATGTTGCGCAGATGGGCTGTGCTGATCTGGAATTTACAATGAATGGCATTGCTTTGTTCTCTGCTGTAGGTCTGTCTCTGCTGAGTGTTCACATTATCGTTCACAGACCATTGTCTCTGCTCCAGCGCAGGGAAACAAATGCGAGTACAGAAGTCTCTCTAATACATCTCGCCGACCGCACAGCCGGCTTTAAAGTAATGAGCGCATTTGCAGAAGTGGCTGTCTGAAGCTCTGTGCTGTATTGTGTTTTGGAGCTGAAGTGTGCTTAGATGGCTTTCAATCTTTGAACGTATGATTCATTTGGTCATTCATTATTTGAACATCTAACATCAGTCAGTCAGTAAGTACACAAATAAACAGAATGATGTCATTTAGAGATTTATTTCAGCCTCTACATTTTGTTTAGTTTGAGCTCAAGTTGGCGGCTTGCAAATAAATGAATAATTTTATTAATTTAAATACATTTATGTGTTTATTTATTTGAAACCCAACAACTTTTCCTTCCTTTCCTCCTTCCTTTCCTCCTTCCTTCCCATTCTCTTCCTTTACTTTCCTTATCTTGCTTCCTTTTTCTCTGATTTCATTCTTTTCTTTATCTTCCTTCCTTCCTTCCTTCCTTCCTCCGTTCTCATTATATCTCTTTCATTTCCTTACATTGCTTCACTTTCTTTTATTGCATTCCTTTCTTTCTCTTCCTTTATACTTACATTCTTCCATCCCTTCCTTCTTTTATTCCTTCCGTCTCTCCCATTCTCTCCCTATATTTTCTTTTATTCCCTTTTTTTATTTCTTTCATTCTATCCTTCCTTCCATCCTTCCTTCCTTACTTCCTTCCTTCCTCCCTTCCTTCTTTACTTCCTTCCTTTCTTCCTTCCTTCCTTCTATTCTTCCTTCCTTCCTTCCTTCCTTCCTTCCTTCCTTCCTTCCTTCCTTCTTTCTTTCCTTCCTTCCTTCCTCCCATCTTTCCTTCCTTCCTTCCTTCCTTCCTTCCTTCATTCATTCCATTCTCTTCCTTTTCTTTCCTTACCTTGATTCCATTTCTTTGATTTCATTATTTTCTTTCCCTTCCTTCCTTTCCTACTGCCCTTCCTTCCTTTGTTCCTATTGTCCGTTCTTTCATTTAATTTCCTTGCTTCCCTTTTTTATTTCATTCATTTCTTTCTCCTAATTTCCTTCCTTTGATTTAATTTTCTTTCATCCTTTCCATTCACTTGCTTTTCTTTCCTTACCTTACCTTTCTTCATTTTCTTTGATTTCTTCCTTCCTTCCTTCCTTCCTTCGTTCCTTCTTTCCTTTTGTGTTTAACTATACCATGATACTTCTAAAGTTTAATAAGTAAAAAAATACTACACATATTAATTTTAAAATGCTTAATGATTAAACATCACTTTTTAAATTTCATTTTAATTTATTTTAATCATTGCATCAAAGTATCTGGGTGTGCTAATATTATTTAAAAAAATAAACAGTTTATATAAAACATTTACTTTAAAAAATCTAAATTTAAATCAATAAAATAAAAGTTGATATTTAACAAAGTAGATAATATTGCATTTACCATAATGCCTGATTTTCTTTGTTCTTTCTGATCCTTTGGATACAACCATTATTTATTTATTTATTTTGTTGTTTTCCTTTTTTTCACATTATTTGTTTTATTTATTTTTTATTCTTTTATTTATTTATTTTTCATTTTTGTGGAAGTACATTCAAAAGTATTGCTGCACCCCCATATGCCATGAAAATCCAATATCACATATACCGTTAACTTAATATGGCCCCTTGATAAATCTGGATCAAATCCATGTCCTGCTTTGTTCCCTGAATCACTATGTACTTAATATAACAGAAGCCATGTAGACTGTAAAAGCAGTCTCACAGAGACGCCTCAGGCATGGCTGCCGGAAAACGGGACGGCAGAGAC
Organism: Danio aesculapii; assembly: GCF_903798145.1. Lineage (NCBI taxonomy): Eukaryota > Metazoa > Chordata > Actinopteri > Cypriniformes > Danionidae > Danio > Danio aesculapii. The sequence continues at coordinate 24,135,270 of NC_079458.1, forward strand.
TTCGCTCTTTGTGTGTCCTCAGAGAACGAGAAGCGAACAGTGTCTTGTGTTTTGTGTGAGCTGATCACTCGAGAGCTTCTTGACACTTGCCTTGGAGTCACAGCACACTAAATGTATACAAGTCTTCAGATCATGCTTAAAAGATTTACACAGAGCTGCAGCGCTCAGGGAAGGACTTGTGTTCTGAATTTGTGATTATGTGTGATACTTTGGTAAGCTTTTGTGTATGTGGGAAGTTGGAAAGCCATCTGCAAGAGTCTGTTCATATAACAGTGTCCTTCATTCTTGATTCAGCACAACCTCTTTGACAATACTTTTTTCCTGGATTATATATTGGGTACTAGGTAGGACCAAAATGTGACAAAAGTTGTCAAACATGTTTCACCCCATAAGGAATGGAAAGATGTTTATACAGGGTGTCCGCGGGGTCTTAAAAAGTATTAAAATTTGATAAATCAATTATCAGAAAATTAAGTCCCTTAAAAGGTTTTAAAAAGTCTTAATCCTGTTTTTACAAGGTCTTAAATTTTGTTCAAGCATTGTCCAAAGTGTTTGGCTCCAAAAAAGCATAAATATATTTATTTTTCTCTATTGTTTCGGACCGGCTCCTCTGTCCGGGTAATGTCACGTAATTTGCGACAAACGCAGGAAGGTGAGGCTTTCTACATGTAGTGAAACTATAAAGCAGGGCTATTCAATTTTCGGCCCATGGGGCGATCTTGGCCCGATAGGCAATTTGTTCCGGCTCTCCAAATAGTGTGACAAAAATAAATAAAATGGCATCTATAGTTATAAAGTGACATGCTTCTGTTCAATACAGCACTAACTGCAGCTAAAGGCTGCGTAGAGCGTGAGTCACCTGACATTAAGCGAGTTGTGCGAGCAGCCGAAAACATTTGGATACTTAAGCTTAAAAGCTTCTCAACTAAACAAAGTTATGCCACCTGTGCGCTAGTTTAAAGTTCCGAGCTTAAACACCAAGGCTAATACACATGCCCACTGGATTAACTATAGCAGCCGGCCGTTCACATATCGTGTGTTTTCCACGAGCAAGCTCGTTATTTCCAATATCAGAATATATGCCAATATGCGTGGGCAAGCGGAGCGATGCGATCGTGCCTTTCAGATGCACTGAGTAGAAAGCATCTCACACCGTAGCAGTGAGAGTTGTGCGTGGCTTTCAGTGCAATGTAAATAAAAGAAATGTTAGACGAATTATTACAAATTATTTAAATGATTATGTATGTATGAACGCAGATGATAACAGCAGTTCATTTTACTTACCTAATATAAAGCTTAAATTTACATTAGACGTGATAACCGTGAAACCATAATTATTCTTCAGACTATATAATTGTACAACCAAAATCTATAATCGCTGCATTCATAATTGTTATGCAGTTCAAAACATAACATATGTATCTGAATGTAGAAGAAGCTTACTTAAGCAATGCACTGCTTTTGTTGTGCTTTGAAAAACAACATTTGAATGTTTGTAAAAAAAAAACACACATTGTACAATGCAGTGATGTTATGTAGTTTCAAAATACTAAATATTAACATTTTATTGTAGAACAATACAACATGGGTGTCTTAAAGAGCAAAAATACAACATTGAGTATGGGCACTTATATGCTGTTGTGTCATCACTCATATTGCAAGTCATATGTCTCCGGCCCCTCATTTGGGATGTTTTTCATGAACTGGCCCCAATGACAAACTAATGGAATAGCCCTGTCATAGAGCAAAACAGATGGCAAAATGTGAAAATGTAAGTTTGCGTCTCCTGGTTGGAGAAAGGCTAGTTTAAACTGTGGCTAAAACCTGTCGCTGAAAACAACAGCATAATTTATTCTTTCAAGCATTGTTTCTTCTGAGCTTATCTAAGTTCTGTTGCACGGTTGTGCTCCATTCATTTATTTACCTACAACTGTTGATTAGCAACTGTTTAGAACTTGAAGTGGCGACGAGTTCTTAAAATATTCTGAGAAGGTCTATAAAAAGTCTTAAAAAGGTATTGAAATTTCCTTTAGGATTCCTGCATAAACCCTGTTATAGTTTTCATTTACTTTCTGTTCGGCTTAGTGTGTCTGTTTATTTATTTATGTATTTATTTATTTATTTATTTATTTATTTATTCAGTCTATTTACTTATTAATAAACTAAGCTTTTTGACTTAGTTTATTTGAGGGATTTTTAACTATTTTCATTAGTAAAGTAACAATAAAATGTAATATGTTTGTATAATGTATATGTATATATATTATATTATGTTATATTATATTATCTATATATATATATATATATATATATATATATATATATATATATATATATATATATATATATATATATATATATATATATATATATATATATATATATATATATATATCCTAGGCATGGGACGATTTTTTTAAGGTATACTGCGGTTTGGAAAAGTCATGGTTTTAAAACCGCTAAATTTTCTGCTATACCATTCCTAAGGTATGTGTAAGATTTTTTAGTTAAATTTTTTTGTGTGTGTGTGTTTTTGCACAACAGTATCTCCAGCAGAAAATATATCCAAAGATGACATTTTAAATTGTAAAGAAATCTGTTTTTGAAATAAATGAAGACAGCAGAAGGCAATGATTTATTTTCATTATTCAGCCTGACATGTTTACTGCTACAAAATATTATAAATGTTTCTCAAAATAAAATATATTGTGTTCAAAGGTGAAAATATTTTTGTATTTAACCAGACATTTAGAATATATTTTAGAGAAGTAATCACGGTTAAACCGTGATGTGATATATATATATATATATATATATATATATATATATATATATATATATATATATATATATATATATATATATATATATATATATATATATATATATATATATACATATAGTTGAAGGCAAAATTAATAGATTATTAGCCCTTCTGTGGATTTTTTTTTTCTTTTTCAAATATTTTCCAAATGATGTTTAAGAGATTCAGGAATTAGTATTTCTTATATTTTTTTCTTCTGGAGAAAGTCTTATTTGTTTTATTTCAGCTAGAATAAAAGCAGTTTTTAATTGTTTTGAACCCATTTTAAGGTCAATATTATTAGCCCCTTAAGCAATATATATTTTTTGATTGTCTACAGAACAAACCATCATTAATGATTTGCCTAATTACCCTAACTTGTCGAATTAACCTGGTTAAGCCTTTAATTGTCACTTGAAAAATATCTAGAATCTTAAAAATATTATTTAATGTCATCATGGCAAAGATAAAAGAAATCAGTTATTAGAAATTAGTATATTCAAGCAGGGATATATATATATATATATATATATATATATATATATATATATATATATATATATATATATATATATATATATATATATATATATATACTAACCATTTTACATTTAAAAAAATTACGTTTAAATTTTACATTTTTAATGGTTAACAGTGTGGATGACTAATATGTGCAGGGCTAATCAGTTATTCTATTAAACAACAGTTTATTTAGTTATCCTATAGTTAAGATTAATAAGGTTCAAATTGGGATAATGTTGACACTTACCACTACGTGTTTTTTTTAGGCTGGAGCTGTCATTTATGTATGTTTCGATGTCTGTTTGATGCGTGCGTTGCATTATGAAATTATTCTTGTTTACATCTTGGAGTAAAAACATAGACTGAACTTGAGGCCGGGTGATCTGGTATGATAGACTCACTGCACAGACAGCGTGACAGTCCTTCTTGGAACCGCTGATGGCGACATGGTGGGACAGCAGTATAAAATCTAGTCATCCTAAAATTCAACCATTACTCGTCATTATTACTCGCCGCTGATGGTGACTAATTACATTTATTAGTGTAATATATATATATATATATATATATATATATATATATATATATATATATATATATATATATATATATATTACACTAATAAATGTAATTCACCACTGTATGTTTTATGATAAATATTATCTTAAAAAAGTATAATATAGGTTGTAGTTTTTGTTATTGTAGTAGTTTTAGTATTTAAATTAATACACTAAAATGTAAAACAATTGAAAACCAATGTGATTTTTAATGCATATTCAGCCAAATGTATACCATCAATGCTTTGAAGTTGAATAATATATCTGCCAAAAGGGAGAAAACAAAATGCTCTCATATAAAAACTAAGCGAGCATTTTCAACTGATCTCAATAGGCAGACGCAGTCGAGATGAAGACCCAAGAATATTTAACATGATTTCCCCCCGTTCATCTTTGACAAAGCCTTCTTTTTGGTTTTGTTCGTCTTTGTGGTTGTGTTTGAGAGGTGTATTATTCTAATTTGACAATGCCACAGGCTGCTCTACTTATCTCCTGCAGTGTGTGTTTACTGTGGAAACAGATCACTATCACAAGTGTGTTTAAGATGCCTGCCACTACAACTTCATTAGCCACATTACTGTCGCAAAGGGGGAAAGGCAAATAAGAGGGAAGCCATTTTAAAGGGGATAAATTATGCTCCTTTTCATAAGATGTCAAATAAATCTCGGTCACACTTTATTTTGATGGTCCTTCTTTATAGTCTGGTGACCTTAAGTTAATTTACAATTTCAAATCTGTTTAAAGAAATGAAATGCAGCTATACGTACCTCCGCCTACGTAATTCGCTGTCTCCAGAAACGTCCGCAGGGCTGCGTTTTCACAATGAGCCTGTGTTGCATTTTCTGACCAGTAGATTGCTGTCCATGTTGTCTGTGATGTTGGCTCATAACAGTCATTTAGTGACATTTCTTAACCCTCTACCGCACGCATTATGATAAATCTGTTAAAACAATATATATATTTGACTGTTTTTCTTTTCTAAAAATGGCTTAACTTGAAGTGCTGTAAGATTTTTAATTTTAATTTTTTTTTTAAGGTACTTTATGAAATGTTGCCATATGGCAACAACGTCCCACAGTGGATCTAACTCAGAAATTTCAAATTTCAAACTTTCCTTGTCATTAATAATTGTTTTTGTTTGAAATAATTTAATTGGTGTTGCAGCATTATGAGCTTTCATTTATTCCATTCTTTTTTGCTGAATATTATTGAAAACAAACATAATATCGTATTATCATGTATACAACATATAGTAAATATAAATATTTTCTCCAGTAAATATTATAACAAATTACAAGTCTAGTATATCCAGATGCATCAGAATAATGTAGCTACTAGCTAACAGTGTTTAAATATATTATACTATATACTACGCCTGTCTTATCTGCATCTGAGCTAACTTACCTGAACTGTCTCTATCAAATGTCCAGTCTGCATCATTCTCATGGTCACTAAAACCCATCTCATCCTCATTTTCATCTGCAGGAAGAGCCAGTTCTGTCCTTTTCTTCTTTCACTTACCATAGAACATGGTGATGCTCGCTAATACACTATTCCCTGTATTCATATCTATTCAAAAGTAGTATTACCATTAAAACTAGATTTTATCAATAATGCAAATGCCATTATCATATGATTAATCAACATTATATTACTAGCTTTCATGTTGTTATTGTTTTCCCAGTGATGGGTTGCGGCTGGAAGGGCATCCGCTGCGTAAAAACATGCAGGATAAGTTGGCGGTTATTCTGCTGTGGCGACCCCGGATTAATAAAGGGACTAAGCCGAAAAGAAAACGAATGAATGAATGTTGTTATTGTTACAACTTAAAACACAGCTGACCTTGCTAGCTAGCTAACCCATTGTAATATTGCATGTTCCACTATTGCACAGTGTTGCCATTTGGTAACACTCACATTTGATTGATTTACAAAAAACAAATTTTATTTAAAAACTTTTGAGTAGTGAATATGTCATCATAACTTACTGGAGATGATGTTTCAGATTTTTTTGTGGATCTGACATGAGTTGACCCTTTGTTTTTTTTTTTTGACGTTTACATTTTGTCTGTCAGAAATCATGCTACAGAAAAACACAGCATGTCATGTGACTTAACCAAAGCACATCATTGGCTACACTAAGGTCTTTATGTTGGTCTTGTCAGGGAAAATTATGTTGGTCTTGTCAGGGAAATTAACATAAGTATCATGTTGCCATATAGTTACGCCATGCAGTAGAGGGTTAAATTTTTACTTCATTTTGATGGGTGGTGAAGTACTCTTTAAAATGAATGTATGAAGAAAGGTTAGGAGTTAGTAACTTTCTTCTTGTAATTAAATTAAAGATCACTTTTAGCTCATTAAACTTCAAATTTTCTGTCATTACTAGTTGTTAAGGCAGTAGTTGGTTTTAGGGTAGGGTTAGGAATATAGAATAAGATCATGCAGAATATGTGTTTTTTAAGAATATAAACAGCCAGTGTCTTAAAAATAGGCAGCCGGTATACCTAAGCAGGTAGTTTGAATTTGTCCATATTGTTACTGTAACTTTATATATGATTAAAGTTCATTTGAAATTATGTTGTGCTACTGCTAGAAATCTGAATGTGTACTTTATGTCTCATGTAAAGTTCATATGTCTCATGTAAAAAGAAGAGTAAAAAAAGAAATAAGTTGATGTAGTGGATGAATGATGTGTGTGGTAATGGGGTGGGAAAACAGTAAGCTTGTGCTTCATCTCGCTCCATTTCGACCATGTTGAAATGTAATTTTTAGTTAAAGAATTTTTATGTATGATATTTCTGTTCGAATTAAATAAATCAAATCAAAACTGGTTAAATAAAACTGGTTAACAACTACATAATGTATACTAAAAAACAGAATATTAAAAAAAGCTCTAAGTTGTATACCGACAACGTACAGAAGATTTATTGCATGTCTACTAATACACAATTGAATATCTAGAATCTAAACTGGTAACACTTTACCAGTTTAGTAGATGTTAAATAGATGTTTACATGTTGATGATGTTGTAATGATCACCTTAGAACATTTACAAGACAATTTACAGATAATATTTAGATGTAAGCAGATATGAACTTGTGAATTAACTTATAGTCAGCAAACTATCTATAGGGGGACCATCAAAATAAAGTGTTACCTAAATCTCTGCTGTCTGTGAAGTTTCAGGTCAAGATACCACAGTAATCTTTTCCTATATCTTGTCAAATTTGCCACTATTTGGGTTTGAGCAAAAACATGCTGGTTTTGTGTGTGCACAAAATGGTAGCCACATTAGACGTACAGCACGTTAACAAACACATTCAGAATGTAAATTTAAAAATATACTCATTTGATAGATGCAAATTATAGCACATAAACACAGAAAAGGTGAGATTTTCACTATACATCTTTAAATTGATGGTGTTTGGGAGCCAAAGTACATTTCGAGAGAAAAATGACACTTTTGCTCTCACCTCATGGCAACGGCAGCTGTCAGATCTCAGAATTCATTCAGTTCAGTGTGATTTAGTTAACTTTGACTCTAAACAACATTTCATCCACTTCTCAAGTGGCTCTGTGAAAACAGCACATGCTCTTCGCAGTTGTGTTGTGTACTGTATGCTGTCAGGGTAGGTGATGGCTTGTAACGTGTTGAAATGAGTGTGGAGTGGTGAAAGGAAACTAATTTTCACTGCGGCTTTAGACCCGCAGCTCTGCTCCCCGTGCCCACTGTAGTGTGACATGTTATGATGCTGCTTTCATTGTGCATAAGCTCTGATTCCAAGTACAGATGCCCCGCTGCCTGCTGCCTGGAGAGATTTGGAGCCCTGTGCATAGAGCAAATCATGAACAGACACAACTGATTTACATATGTAAGTGATAAATATAAAATAATGTAATTTAATATACAAATAATAAATAATTATTCGAAAGTAATTTTCTTCTAAGAATTATTTTCTTGAAATACCAGTCAGTGATTTAAACAAATTAAAATAAAACAATGATAGTGTTAAATTAACCATTTTCTAAAAGTGAAGGTGAAGTGAAACTTATAACACGTGGCCAAGTATGGTGAACCATACTCGGAATTTGTGCTCTGCATTTAGCCCATCCAAGTGCACACACACAGCAGTAAACACTGGTGCTGGTGCCAAGACTCGAACCTGCAACCTTTTAATCACAAGTCCAACTCTAACCATGTATGTGTTTTGTTTTTTCACTTTCATATGAAAGAAATCAACTGAAAATTTGAAATATCTCGGCAACTGCTGTAGCTTAAAAGCAATACTACTTTAGCTTTTTTTATTTATTTTTAGTTACAGTATTTGTTCTGTGTTTAATTGCAGTTGCTATAACGTGGTTCACCTTTCGTGGTCTCTCGTGTCGTGTCATATATACAGTACAGAATGCGTCCAAGCTTGTCAAATTGATATAAATCTTTGATCGCTAGCAGTGTGACTCTGAAGAGCTGTACTGAATGTTTGCAAGTTTTCTCTCCAGCAATCCCCATAATGTAGACAAAATATTCTGAACCTTCAAAGGCTCCAACGGTAACACCCAAAAGGCAGAGGAAGATACCAACCCTCGCACAGAAATGTGGACTTCTGTACATGCTAAAGGAAGGTAGAAGTTATGCGAATGTTTAAACGAGAGAAAAGTGTGAAAGATGCTCTGATTGGTTAGCTAATATAATGTGCTGTGATTCGCGGATCGGCTCCACGTCACCACGTCACGCCTCTACAAGCATGTGCTTTTGCGCTGTTTAAACAGTAGCTGTTAGCCGTATCAGTGTGTGCCTGAATCAGAGAGAAAATGAAGAGCACACAACTGAAGCTCATGCCTGCTCTCTTAAATGAAATCTGACAAGTGTCTTTCACATATGTTCAGAATAAGCATGTGTAAGTAATATAAAATGCTCTCATATCATTTGCGAGTTTGTTATTTTAGATTAACTCATGGAAAGTGGACGCATAGAGAGACAATGCAGTGCTGGTGAACATTGTGACTGTTTACAGCATTTTGACTATTAAATATGAATTTGTAGCTTAATTGTTAACGGTGCCAAAGAGCATTTCCCGTTGTTTACATACTTGTTTACGTCCTCGCTACAACATATCGTTAACGCTAGAAACTATGCATGTAATAGATAAATTCTAACAAATAAAAATACTTACAGGCTGTGGTTCACAATCCACAGTTTCGTCAGTTGGAGGAGTTTTTAGCTGAATCCACCACTGAACTGAGAACGATTCTGGAAGCTGTCCTTTGTCAAATGCTAGCTATATATTTTATTGTAAATGCTTTTCTCTTTGCGTTGTGTCCTTTGGAAGCCAAAATACAGAAACAGAACAAGCTCTGTGGAAATAGCAGCGTTTGGACTGCATTTTAGCTTTCTCTGCTTTTCTCTTGTTGCGTTGTGTGTGTATGTGTGTTGTGAATGCGTGTAACCCGAAGTGCTTGTGGTCCCACTAGCCTGAATGTATTTTTTGTAGTCCCCAAACTTTGTTCACTGTAGGCTTTGCCAAGCTATCTCTTTAAAAGTCAATGTCCCCCTTTGCATTGAACTTTGAGCGTATTACATTCAGAGATGATGAACTAAAGTTTAAAATATGATATCGTAGTGGACCACCCCTTAAAAACATTGATAATAATTGTAAAAAATAAAGTTGACTACTTCACTACTATTTGACTTATTGCAGGCTGTTGTTTTAACATAACCGCGATTAACAAGTGATCACTGTATAGGTATTATTGTTTAAGTTAGTAATTTAAATATCAATTGAACAATAAAAAAATTAGAACTGTTTTCTTAGCTTTAATAAAAAAGCTTTTTATTTTCTTTGTGTTTGTTACATTAGTTTGTTTACATAATTTCATGTAACAACATATTTTTGTAGTTAAAAATAACTATAATAACCACTTAACTGTCATACGAGTCACTGATATTATTATAAATGACATGTTTATAATTAGTAGTAGAACTGCTATCCTTTAATTGTCATTATTTAGTAAAATATAATAGTTATTTTATTTAGTTTTTAATAAATTCCAACAGTCACTGACATGTTGTCTTAAAAATGCCCAAACAATCAGCTTGCCACGTTTTAGAATGACTCAACAAAACATACGCTGCCTTATCAAGCTGCACAGGAGACAATATGGTCTATGTGCTGTTGCATAATTCAGATGTTTGTCCTTATTTTTTGTTTGTTTGCTAGTTTTGATTAAGTATTGCGCTCAGCAGAATTGTATTTTCTGTTATCACTGTGATCTTCTCAGGGAATCCACAGCTGTCTTTCTTTATTCAGCTGAAAACAGATTTAATCAAGCTCTGTCACTCTAAAAAGATGACTTCTTAGGATACGAAAAAAAAATATGGATTTGAACTCTGCATGAACCGAAGAGTTGAATGGAGGCAATGAATTAATAGTGAACTCATTGTCCCCACCAGAGCATGTCAATTAAATTCAGAAATTCAGAAGTCATTCTTTTATTGTCCTTATGAAAAGCAGAAATCGTGTTGTGAGAGACCGATTCATGCGGCGAAAAGAAAAGAAAGAGCTTGTACTTTTCGTCAAGGAAAGGTCTGATATTCAAAGTCCAGTTTTAGTCGAGAGGTCAGGTAAAATGCATTTGCTGGCAGAGACAATCTTCCCAACGCTGTCACCCACAAGGCCCTATACTTCATCACAATAAGCCTGGTCTCTTCATTTCATTCTTCTCTGGAGCTCAGGGAAATAGCAGAGAAGATGCGCTGTCAGTCCAGAGAGAAGCTCATGTTTCATGTTGTCAGTAACGTTTGGCACATTAGCCAATCAGGATTCAGCTTTATCCAAAAGCAATTGAACCTTCATCCTGCACTCTTAAAAATCCTTGGTGGTTTTAACCCAATTTTGGTTTTGTCCTAAATCAGTTTAACTTTTCTGATCATTTTACCTTTTAGAAGTACAAAGGCTTTTCTTTCACCTCTCATTTAGACATGGTTATTCTGGACTCTTTAACACTAGAACTAGAATAAGGCAATCGTTTTGATTGTTTTAAAAATGTGTGATTTAATACATTTGTTAAAATAAAACCCATATAAATCTAGAATCTTTACCTTTCCTATATATGCAAATATGTTTCATCCTTACATTGTTGTGTTATTTAAATGACAAAACACAAAAAAGTTCTGAGTATTTCATTCATTCATTTTCCTTCGGTCTAATCTCGAACTATTCCCACAAATGGTTAATATGCCGGCAGCTAGCTCTCTGCTACTCTCACATGGTCACCCACTGAAGCTAAGCAGGGCTGTACCACATGGGAAAGCTAGGTAGGGTGCTCAACCTGCGATCTGTGTGGGTCCTAACGCCCCAGTATATTGATGGGGACTTTATACTGCTCAGTGAGCGCCATCTTTCGGATGAGACGTTAAACTGAGGTTTATCCCGCAGAACCAGTTCTGCTTACCAAAAATGGCCCACTAAGTGTGGGCATTCCATGCCCGGCTTCAGCGAGATAGGCCTCTTACCCATTTAAAATTTCAAAATAGATTGAGGCTGCTTCGGCCCCAAGACCTATAGTCATAGGCTTTAACGGATAAAAGTGCTTGACCAGCAAGCGCCAACTATCCTAAGGGAAACTTCAGAGGGAACCAGTTACTAGACGGTTTGATTAGTCATTTAAAATCCTAGGATGTCCTTTGAAAAAGAGTAGGGGTTTGGCCCATCCTGGCCAAATTTACCCACTCGCCTCTGTCCATTATGGCCTCCTAACCATCCCCAGATCATAATTGACTTCGTCACTCTGTCTCCTCTCCACCAATCAGCTGGTGTGCGGGCTGGTGCAACAAGGCTGTCGTTGCATCATCCACGTGGATGCTTCACACTGGTGGTGGATGAGGATATTCCTCCCAAAAATATGTAAAGCGCTTTGAGTGTCTAGATAAGCGCCATATAAATGTAAGGAATTATTAAGGAATTAGGGTTTTTTTTAAGTCTCAAAAAGGCTCGTCTCTGTGGGTCTCTGCAGAGCTGAGCTGTCTGTGGGAGTGTTGACAGTTTTTGCTCAAACACAATGATAAGTAGGAAACGTGTAGGGCGAGAGGAGATTTTCCACTAGTTATTCGATCGTGGATATTTAGCTATTGAGCAGATACAAAAAATATAAAAAGGATGATCATAATTAAAAAAAGAAATGTCACCAAATATACTTGGCCAGCCATTAATATGACTGGGCGGCCCACAAAAATAAAGTCTATGCATGAGAAGCAATGAGCGTCCTAAAATATTTATCAAATTAAATGTCTTATATAGGGATGGGAATCTTTAGAGACTGATCACAATCTAGATTTATGATCTGATTCCAAAACAATGCTTTAACTTTATCTTTCTATCTATTAACTTTAACTTTATCTATCTATCAATCAATATATCTAGCTATCGGTCGGTCGGTCTATCAAATCAATCAATCAATCAGTCAGTCAGTCAGTCAGTCAGTCAGTCAGTTAGTCTGTCTGTCTGTCTATCTATTTATCTATCTACCAAGTCAATCTATCTATCTATCTATCTATCTATCTATCATCTATCAATCAATCAATCCATCCATCCATCCATCCATGCATCTAAAATTTACCTGAGCAGTTGAGTTTGTACATATTTGACCCAAAATTGTGTTAAAACAACCCAGCAATTTTTACTTTTATTTTACCATAATCTTCACCTTCAGAAGCCACTCAAATAGGTTTCTATTTACTGACATGACCATAAAGGACAATGGATTCTCCTCCAGGAATATTTTCCTTTGGGATAAAAAGTCCATCAGTCCAAAGCCTGTTTCTTATTACCTGGAAATATAGGTAATGTTTATGCATGACCTTGTGTTGGGTGGTTCTTTATCTCCAGCTCAGGATGACTGAATATATGGAAAGTCACTCGGTGCTCTTTTGACAAGGTTATTCTCAGTAACAAGCTCCAAAGAATGGGTTAGAATGTCCAAAAACACTGGAGTGTGATTCTTAGAGGTATAGCTTTAGTTATCACTCTTGTGGTAAGTGTTTATGATCTGCGAGGACAACATCTTGGTCACTAAGTGATTGTGTGTTGTTGTTGCTGTTTGTTTGTTTTTTGTTTTTTGATGCCATTGCAGGATAATATTAAGGTTCAGTTTCTTTTATCACCTTGAAGCTGTCGTCTTTCTCTATAAATGTATTTAGCCTATGTAGTTTTTATGTCACATAGTGAAATGTAAAAATGTTACTGAAACATTGAGAAAATTACATATTGAGATGTACTAATAGAATGGTGAGAGAAATTAGATTCTCTAAAGAAATGCTTGGGGTATTATGTTGTCATAGGAAGGTTTTGTTGATGGAGTGCTATCTGCGTACTCGTTTTTTTTTGCTGTTTTTGATTTGTTAACTTGATTAAGAGTGTGCAGTTTATTATTCCTTCTGACAGACATAAATAATGTCTGTACTGAGCAAATCAGTCCTCTTTTATGGAGTATCTCTGTAAGTACATGGATAAATTAAGGAATTTTGACTCAAATGTTGAGAAAATGACACATGAGAATGTACTAATGGGTTAAAGAGAACAAAATGAACGCTTTTTGAAGAAACTCTTGGGAAATTAGATTTAGATTTTCCGTTCTCAGTTCAACTGCTCATTGTTGCATATGGATGCTATGCGAACTGGGGTAGTTCCAAATGAGAATTATTAGAATGGTCAATCAGGCAGGGGTCAAATACCAGCATAAACAGTGTAGTAGAAAATCCAGAAGCGAAATCCAAAAAAACAGGCATAGATTCAGGGCAGGCAGCAAAGGGTCAAAACACAATAAACAGTCCAAGATCAAAAACACCGGAAACAAAGAGACACGCTTACATATGGACAGCAACAGCTTCACAATACTTAGCAACATGTGTGTGGAACAGAGGGGTTTAAATAGTCTAAATAATCAATGATCATGAGTATCAGCTGTGAGTGTGTAATAAGTCAGGATCTGGAACCGGTTGTGTGTGTGTGGTGCATGACTGGGTTTTGTAGTCCATTGTGAGGCAGGATTGTAGTTTGCGTGAGTGTGAATGTTTTCCAGCAATCTCTGGTGGTTAGATCGCTGGTAATCATGACACTCACATACACATTTTACTGTTTTTATTGTTTTAACCTGAAAACAGAGACATTTGGAGCATTCCGTTTTAAAATATTCTCATTCTGACAGACATAAACAACGTTTGAACAGTGAAAATCTGTCCTCTTGTGAGGAGTTTCTCTGTTGTTGCGTGCCAAAGAACACTTACTGAAATGTTGAGAAAATGACATGAATATATTAATGAGATAATGAGGCACTCTTTACACCTTGTATTATAAAGCATTTCGGTCAATCACAAGTAGTCAATGCTAAATAAAGATGTAAATTGAGTTTAAAATGGTTTTTAGCTTGTTATTTGCTTACACCCATTTTTTTTTTACATTACAACATTACAACTTTAACATTTACAGACAGGGATTAAACTTTAGTCTGGTTTTGTGGTAAAAAATAAAAATAATAAAATAAAAAAACACACAAAGTTCTCTTCTTGCACAACCCCACAGTGCTTGGTGTGGTTTTGCAGCTATCAAAGCAGAAATACTGTTGGCATGTTAAAACCCAACCACAGCTTCAAAAAAATCTCTAGTCCAATTACCTGTGATGAGAATTAGATTGGAAACCAATAGCTTTTAATCCATGTTATGCAATTTATGAGAACTGGGCAGATGATCAATGCTACTGTATGCTATGCAAGTTTGTATTTGTAAAATTCTACTTGTATCAATACTATGCACTTTTTTCTTGTATTATTGGCAAACTACATTTTATTGTATGATGCTATGCTATGCTACTTGCATTTTTATTGTATTATTGGCAAACTAATACATCTTAATCTGTCTTCAAATGTTCGACTTGTCCTACAGAGTAAGGTTTCTCAGTAGTTTCACTGGTACAGTTTTAAACTTCAGAGCAGTAAGGTTTGTTAAAGATCTTAAAGCTGGGTAAATACCCAGCTAGAAATTTTTAGTTCTCTACATGTTCTGAGAATATTACCAAGCAATGTTGCATTACTGTTTTCGGCGGGTAGTTTTCTTTAAGTACTCAGAATGTTCTCTTTAATTGTAGGAAAACATTCTCTAGAAACATTCTAAACACATTCACTGGTAACAATTTTAGAACATTATATTCTAACATTCTTATAACATTATTAGTGGGTAGTTTTCTTTAAGTTCCCAGAATGTTCTCTTTAATGGTAGGAAAACATTCTCTTGAAACATTCTAAATACGTTTCGAAGTAACATTGCGACAAAATTATACTCTAACGTTTCAACATATTGTTTTATTTCACTTCCCAGAACATTCACTTAAAAGATAAGAAAACATTGTCTAAAACATTGTAACCCCATTTGGTGGTAACGTTGTTAGAACCTTATTAGGGCTAGTTTTAGTTTAGTTCACAGAATGTTCTTTTAAAAGCTAGGTAAACATTCTCTAAAAACATTCTGAACCTGTTTAGTGGTAACTTTGTTGAAACATTATACTCTAACATTATTTTAACATTTCAAGGTATTGTTTTATTTTACTTCCCAGAACATTCTCTTAAAAGACAGGTAAATGTTCCGTTTAATGGTACCATTGTTAAAATATTATACTCAAATATTTTCAGCAGGTATTTTGTTCTAGTTCCCAGAAAGCCTTCTATAAAGTCAGCACAATATATTGTCTAAATATTCTACATGTTTGTTTTCTTGTTTGTTTCCAAAATGTACAGTAACAATATGACAGACACAAAACACTCTCTATAACCATTTAAAATATTTAATTTTACTGTAGCAATGTGAAAAAGAAAGTTTAAAGCACTGCATTTTCTTACATTCTTATGCTCATTGTATAACATGTGTAACAAATAAAACAAAAAAGAAAACTATTAAAAAAAAACAGGTATATTTAAAAGTACTAGTGTACTAGTGGTGCAGTAGGTAGTGCTGTCGCCTCACAGCAAGAAGGTCACGGGTTCGAGCCTCGGCTGGGTCAGTTGGCGTTCCGGTGTGGAGTTTGCATGTTCTTCATGCGTTCGTGTGGGTTTTCTCCGGTTTCTCCCACAGTGCAAATACATGCGGTAAAGGTGAATTGGGTAGGCTAAATTGTCCATAGTGTATGTATGAGTGTATGGATGTTTCCCAGAGATTGGCGGTTCATTCCCCTGTGGCGACCCCGGATTAATAAAGGTACTAAGCCGAAAAGAATATAAATGAATGAATGCAAATTTTACTAATTGTATCAAATACTAATTTATTGTCACTTTAAATCTGTATGCTTTGCCACTATTTTCAAACCACTAAGTTTTACTTATTTGTCTGCAATAAGTTTTTGAACATGACATTTTATATATTTTAATGAGTACAGGTTAAAATTTGTATTACTTGTCTTTCTGTCTCGTTATTGAAAAGAAATCATGCTCCTATAACATTTCTCTAATGTGAATGTGAGAATGTTGTTACTTTGGTTTTATGAAACATTGTGAAAACGTTTTCTGAGAGAACTGAGTTTAATCTAGTGCCATTTCAATAATCTTACAATGTTTTTAAAATGTTGCAGATAAAATGTGCTAGCTTTGGTCAAATGTCTTATTACTACAACATTCTTCAAAGAACATTCCGCATCTCACATCTCAATGATGTTCCTAAAACATTTCTTTAATGTGACTGTGAGAATGTTCTTACTTTGGTTTTATGAAACATTGTGAAAACGTTTTCTAAGAGAACATTGTTCAATCTGGTCCCTTACCAACATTTTCAAAACATTGCTAGAATGTTCTTCTATTTTTTGAATATTCATTGGAAATTACATTGAAATTTTTTGTTTAAAACATTAACACAACCTGTAGGGAATGTTAGCCAAAGTTGAGGGAACGTTCCCTTCTAGCTGGGTAGTCGTATTATCATGGTTCCATCTAGGAATGTTGCAATAGTATAATATTGAACCGTTTGGTATGCCCTTCCAGCTGCAAAGCCACCTTTACACACTCTTCACATTCACACTCATACAGTCAGCCAATTTAGTTAGTTCAATTCACCTATAGCGCATGTCTTTGGACTGTGGGGGAAACCGGAGCACCCAGAGAAAACCCACACGAACACAGGGATAACATGCAAACCCCACACGGAAATGCCAACTGACACAGCCAGGACTCGAACAAGCGACCTTCTTGCTGTGAGGCGACAGTGCTAACCACTGAGCCACCGTGTCGCATGAGTTTTTTCATTAAAATTTATAAATTGTATTTTGCATTTTCCCCATACCTTTAATAACTCTCTGAACTGGCTATGTGCATGTTAGAATGCATATCCATGTGCTAAAACACTAAAATAGGAGAAGCTTTCACATGAAAATAAAAGTGATGTGAGCCATGTTCGAGTGTGAGCACTCGTCGGATAGTATCTGTCTGCAGACTTGCACATGCAAGCTGAGCTGAGGCTGTGCTCCAAATGGTATACCTGGTCACTGCTTACTTCCTACTGCACAGTATACTCTACACACTGGCTTCTACATTTTTAAGAAAAATGTGTAACGCAGTAGCTTCTATGCAATATGTTTCTAAGTGTAGTGTGCTACAATGCTGTCACATGACATGCCTGCAGTGAATGTTAAAGTAGCACAGCTCAAATTGTCACCTTAAACCAATGCGAAGCAATATTGACAGTAATGTTTATCTATTCTTAGAAAATTCAAAAAAAGCACACTTTATTATACATTTTTCTTTAGAATTGATAATAAATTCATGTCCATGTGCAACAAGAAGCTATATATATATATATATACAGTTGAAGTCAGAATTTATTATTTCTATTTTTATTATTATTTATTATTATTTATTATTAGCCCCCCTGTTTATTTTTTCCCCAATTTCTGTTTAATATAGAGAAGGTTTTTTCCATACATTTCTAAACATAAAAGTTTTAATAACTCATTTCTAATAACTGATACATAATAACTGATTAGATATTTTTTAAGATGCTAGTATTCAGCTTAAAGTGACAGGCTTAACTAGGTTAATTAGGTTAACTAAGCAGGTTAGGATAATTAGGCAAGTCATTGTATAGCGATGGTTTGTTCTGTCGAGTATCAAAAAAAAAAAAATTCTAGAGCCCGACATACCCATGATATTTGGCAAAATGCTTGGAATGTTAACTGAAATGATGGGAAAACAAGACACGGATGCACTAATGGGATAATGAGAGCAGTATTAGGATTCTTAGAAGAAATGCTTGGGAAATTGGGTTCAGATTCAAAGTTGTTTTTCTGTGCAATGCTATTTATGGACATGATATATGCTATTTTGTTGTTTTTCATGTCATAACATGAAAAAGATAGACATTCAGATTGTTCGCTACAACATAATTCTCATTCTGACATTCTGAAAAACAAAGTCTGTACCATGGCAATATCTCATTTTTGAGCAGTCTGTTGTTACATGGTAATATGCTGAGAAAAACACATATGGATGTACTTACGGTTTAATGAGGGACAATTTAAGATCCTCTGTAGAAATGTCTGAGAGATTTTGTTTGGATTCTATAATGGTTTTCTAAGGAATGCTGTTTATGTACATGATAAATGCTGTTGTTGTTTTTTTATTCCATAGCTTGAAAAAGAAAGACATTTGAAGTGTTTAGTTTAATATAATTGTCATTTTGACACAAAACAACATCTGTACCATGGCAATTTGCCAGTTTTTGAGGACTCACTATGCTGCTACATGGTAAAATGAGAAATATACATATGTCTGCACTGGAGGGGTAAATAGGGGAAATTAGGATTATCTTTTGAAATTATTGGGAAATTCGGTTCAGATTCACATACTTTCTCTCTGAAATTATATTTATAGCTGCTGCTGTTGTTTTACTCTTCATAATTTGACAGAGAGATATTCAGAGTCAGTCTAATATTATTCTTCAGTATAATATTATTCTCGATGTCAGAGACATAAACAACATCTGTACAGTGACAATATGATCAGCTTGTTGTCGTTTTGTCTCTGGCTGTTTGTTTGGTTTTCATTGGATCAAATTCTCTGGTTTCTCTTTTTGCATATACATAAAAAGCTTGTTTTATAACTCTGTGTAGTAACTTGAAAGCTTCCAGTGTTGACAGTGAAAGCTGCATTTGTCATCTAAATAAAGCTTTCCATTCACAAGCAGGAGCAGGTAGATTTCTTCAAGCCGTGGCTGTGATCAGATCAGCTCCGTGTTTCTGTGTTGAATGACAGCAGCCTAACGGCTATTTTCATCTCAAGGCTGTGAAGTCGAGAGATTGACACATGCAACTACAAGCAGATGTGATATTTTCCATTGTGAATGTTTACTGCGAAACACTGGAGCGGGAGAATGTTGCTAAAAGGCTAGTGCGATGATGCAACATGACAATGAGATTTGACAACATACTTAAAATATAGTTCACCCCGAAATGACAGTTGTTAGCGTTTATTCATTTTTATGATAATTTATGGGTTTTTCCATTCTTTTTTCGACTTGTGTTGTTTATTTTAGCAGATTGGAGTAAAACAACTAGGAAATTCTGTGTATTTCTTGTTCTTAGCTCTTCTAGAATAAGGAAAGTAAGTCAAATACGCATGTTTGTGAAAGGCAATTATATTTCTGAATTTAAACATATGTAACACTTTATATTAGAGTCCTTTCTACACATTACGTGAATTTACTTTAGTATTAAATGATGTTAGGTGACCAAAATTGTATTTTAATTGATATAACTGCTTTGTTTAAATGCAAAATATATTGGCTATATTTACAGAGAAGTGAAATTTCTCTCATGAAACTCTATGCATGCGAAGGCTGATCGGTTCAGCTCATTCATTTATTCATTTTCATTTCGGCTTAGTCCCTTTGTTAATTCAGGGTCACCACAGTGGAATGTTTTACGCAGCGGATGCCCTTCCAGCCACAACCCATTTCTGGGAAGCATCCATACACACTCACTCACTACAGACAGTTTTAGCATTCCCAATTCACCTGTACCGCATGTCTTTGTACCGCATGTCTTTGGACTGTGGGGGAAACCGGAGCACCCAGAGGAAACCCACACGAAAGCAGGGAGAACATGCAAACTCCACACAGAAACGCCAACTAACCCAGCCGAGGTTTGAACCAGTGACCTTCTTGCTGTGAGGCGACAGCACTACCTACTGCGCCACTGCGTCGCCATACCTAATCAGCTCAATCAGAGATTGGTTGCTTGGTGGCCAATGAGCTTGCTCCTCATCAGTTTAAATGCTCAGCGTCATTTTATGCTGTTAAGCCGTGGCACGTTTCGGAGACCCTCCGCCACCCCAGCTCCACCTGTGTTTATGTATTATATTTGCAGCAGCAGCATGTCATATTCTCAGATGGCATGTCTTTGTATATACTGGCAGTAGCAGGTCTCGGAACTTGCTTTCCCACAATAATCAAAGCAGCAGCAGCGTAGCAGATCTAAACCACTAAGATCAAATACATTAACAATGCCATATACATATTCATTACCATACTAAATCCCAAGAGTGTTCATGACAAAAATTCATTTAAAAGATACAAATTTTTCAGTGGGAATGTACTTATATGTGTTGAGGATATAATTGTGTAAACACTGTTTATGCAAATTTATTAGCACTTTATTCTACACTGAAAATTTGAGCAGGTTTTAGGTAAAGGTTTTATTCCATATTTTAGTTGTTAATTAATATTACTTAAATGTACAATTAGAGTGTAATTTTATCAATGAATTGCTTTTGTATTGAATTACTATTTTCCCATCACATAGCAGATCGCATTGTTAATAAAAATGAGAAATCTCTGCCACTATTTGGGTAAAAATAAAGTACATGTAGTATCTAAATTAAGGGTCTTGAAAATTAGGTCCCAAGTCAAAATTTTAATCAATGTCAAAAGTCCTGAGAAACTGGTTATAACAAAACTTGATTATAATAAATATGCACATGCATAGGGCTGCACGGCTGCAGTGGGTATCACGTTCGGCTCACAGCAAGAAGATTGCTGGTTCGAGCCTCAGCTCAGCTGGCGTTTCTGTGTGGAGTTTGCATGTTGAAGAAAGGCCTGAGAGTGAGTTAACTGACAGCACATTTTCATTTTTAGCTTTAATAGGGATATCCTTTGTTTTCTGTAAAGTGTGAAACGTTGCTGTGATCTCCATTTTCCTCTCTCTGGGCGGTCCAGCACGTTGAAGTCTTCATAAAGGTTTTTTTTTCAGCACCCCTGTGAGACGAGTAATGAAGAAGCTTTGCATGATTCATTGAGGTGTTGGAGCCTGTTGAGAAGGCCTTTGGGTCATGAAATTGTTCTGTGACTTTCAGGTGAATGTGGCTTCAGTAAAGGAATCTTTTAGAAAGCTGCGACTATAATCGATACAGCTGGAAACTTTACCTGACGTTGTGTGTGTGTGTCATCTTTTCATTGCTTAATAAAAGCTTTCAATGGGGCTGCATGATCATGTAAAAAGGTATTTTATAGCTGATTCCTTCACTTTACAATGTATGAATGTTGAAGGAAAAAAACTGGTTATACAGCAAGTATGCATGAAATCGATCAAAAGATTTTCCACAATTGCAAAATGTACAGTACGCTCGAAATCGCAAGACAAGTAAACTCTGAATTATGAGAATAAAGTTCCTGGTTGTTATTATTATTTTTTTTTATTACTTTTCATTTTTATTATTATTATTTATTTATTTTTATTTATTATTATTATTGATTTATTTATTTATTACTCATTTATTTTTAAACTACTTTTTAGTTAGTTTGTTTGTTTGTTTGTTTGTTTGTTTGCATGTTTTATGTTGTTTTTTCAGTTGTTAGATTATTTTGTAAAATATAAACATGTTTATTGTTATTTTATTTTTATTTTATTTTATTTTATTTTATAATTTTTTTATTTTTTTATTTTTTTATTTTTTTATTTTTTTATTTTATTTTATTTTATTTATTTATTTATTTATAGTTGATTGTAAACACAAAACAATATAAGAGATGTTTTTGTCCCAATTACATTATTTATTTGTTTAGTTATCTATTTTAATCCAGTTGCAGTAACAATCATTACAGTGGCATATATTCATTAGTATTGTGCAGTACATGTTGCACACACTGATGTAACTTGCACACAATTTTAACTAATGATGAAGTATTATGCAAACAGCATAAGGAAAATGGCACACTAATGAGGACAGCTTGTTACTTTATTACAATTAAAACCAATGATTATGATAGTAATGCTTGACTTGTAATGCTTGACTTGCAGCCCCATTTTATTTCCTTTTTCCAAGGCAGATTTGGAAGTCATTAAAGAATTAATTTGTGCTCTGGGAAAAGGGAAAAAAACTCTTCAATTTTTTAATACTTCTCCTCAAGTTTCTGATCAAAACCTGACAGTTTACAAAGAGAATTTTAAAACATTTGAGAATAATCTGAATATTACATTAAGTCTTTAATGAACTATTTAACATGTTTTTACATCATAAATGTAGCAAGACAGGCCATAAAATAAATAAATCTTCACCTAAAACCTGCACAAGTTTTCAGTGTAGAATAAAGTGCTAATTAGCTTCGAAGAAACATTGTTTATTATATATACAGGTATATGAGCAATATCACACTCGTAGCAGTGCAATGTGGCTGTATATCGGCACTGGTGGGAGGCATGCGCCAATGTCCCACCAATGATGATATACAGCCACATTGCACTACTACGAGTGTGATATTGCATTCATACAACCGTTTTTTTGGCATAATCATGTGTATAAAAAAGAAAATCTAACATGGAGTGTCTAAAAATTCTTTTGTATGAGGAACTACTTTCTTCCGCCATTCATTCACATCTGCAGCTGACATCAGAAAAGTAGAAACCGTTGCTAATTCACCAATGTCACTTTAGAGCTAGTATTTAAAAAGTTTCCTGCATAATATCTAAAGTGATGACAAAACAGGTGATTTTGCTCACATTTCAAGATTATAAGGCTGAACGTCATAAAATGCCATCAGTCTACAGAGATTTGTCAGTATTTCTCTGTTGCAATTCGGAGATCACAATATTTAACCCCAAAAAAAAGCCAAAGCAGCGCCAACACTACCAGATTACTGTTGTGTTTGCGATGAGGAAAAATGCTAAAGACATGCGGGCATTTCTTCTTTCTTTTTTTTTACTGAACTAGTCTGCATTAACGAAAACAGGAGACTCAAACAGAAACAAACAGATGGCCAGCCAAAGTAACTCAGGGTTATGCAAAGAGTGGCCAAACAAAATACATACATTCCTGATATGTGAGTCCCATCTCACACTCAGTACACTACAATATAGTATAAATACGAGATCGAGATCGACTTAGAATCTCTCTTACCTGTTTAATAATGATTTGATCAGCTGTAGTTAGAAACTACGCTGTTTTTAGCCTCTAAGGGATAATAATGCAGTCTTTGTCGCCATCTTGTGGATGGACAACATCAATCGTCTTTGCTGTGCTCAAATACAGGCTAATGGCCACCAACGCGTGTCTCTCAGAAATTATAAATATATTAAAATATGCACTATACTCATAAATAAACTGCATAGTTGCAATCTAAACAACTACATTCGCGACAAAAAGCCTCAAAAGTACATTATGTTGTCCAACAGCTGCTATATTTTTTAAACTGTAGAGTGTCCTCTGCTTGTCACTCTATGTGGGTGGAGTAATATACAAGGGTGAGGGGTGAAGAGGCTGGACATACATATAAAGAATATGTTTTTTTGCCTTTAAACAAAACCGTTCTGGTTTAAAGTAAGTGTTTGGTCACCTTACATCTCTTAATAATAGTAAGAGACTACATAATATATATATATATATATATATATATATATATATATATATATATATATATATATATATATATATATATATATATATATATATATATATATATATATTTATTTATTTATTTATTATTTTCTTTGAAAAAAAAAAAGCGGGAATCTCGTGCGACAACAGTATTGCTGCTTTAGAATTTTTCAGGCATATGGACACATTTGGATAATTATGTGGGGCAAAGCCACACCACATGCAATTTGATCTTCCATTGTTAAATGAATTTGATAAAAAGGTGTGCAACATTTTCACGCTTGAAAGCATCTTTTATGCAGGAATGTAACTTATATGATATGCTGCAACGGCCCCTTTAAATATGAGATCATTGTAGTGAATTTTGACGCTCTCGCCGCCAGAGCTGAAGGCAGACAGCGCTGTCGCCAGGGCGGCCAGAGCGACCTTTGACGTTCTCACCACCTTTAGTGTGAACGCACAGTTAATTTAATTTTAAGTTTTTGATATTTTAATATTTCTCATTTTTAATGATTTCATTGTAGTTTTGCTTCAGCTTTATTTAAATTATAAAAACTTACTTTTTATCTTCAGTGGACTATAGTTGTATACATCATTGCTTTTCAGTCTTACTGTATACAGTACATTTGATATTTGTAAGACTTACAGAGTGGGTTGTGACATTCATTGTGCTGGTAGAAAAAATCTTTCAAGTGATTTTTTTTACTTTAGTTACCACTTTCTGACCTGTCTCTTCCTGTGCATTTGTTTGTTGTACTAAGTTCATGGGAAAAAAAGTGAAAGCAGAAGTAGCTGGAATTCGATCTCTTATCATTTTTTTCAACAACTCTCGCTCTTGATTTCTGAACCATTCTGCCTGAATTATTGATTCGCAGAGAAAGCTACTGGAGTTCACTGCAGTCTGCGCCAATCCCAAACTGTAGTTTACCATTGTTCTGCTCTCTTCTTCAAGCACCCTTTTTTGACCAAGGGCAAACTACATTTCAGAGTCCAGGAGGGAAAAGAGTTTGGTCCGAAAAGCACTGACAGACTGCGTTTGGTTCACTCAACCTTAATCCTCAAGAAATGTGCTTTCTGTTTATTGGTTTACTTGCACATTCAAGTCTGCTCTATGTTACAGAATACAATTCTACTGTGCTTTTTCTTTTGTGTTTGTGTGTTTCCTGGGGATATTTCAAAGATGGTTTTTGTGTTTTCACGGTTGTCATTTGACTAGAGTGTTTGACAGGCAGAGAGCGATTTATAGACGCTGTGTCCAATCTGACTGATTCCCAGATATGCTGCATCACGTCTTTATGAAACACTTGACAATGTTTTAAAGCTTCAAGGCATTCAAACTGTCATCCTATAAAACAAACCTCTGTTTTTATGACAGACAATGATCTAAGCATAAGGGTATTTTTTTATGAGAAATGTCTTTTCTGTGGCAAATCTGCAGTCATTGGATTGAGCTGTACTGAAGTTTCAGCTTCCTCTTTGTTTCTTGAGCTGGTTTTTGTGGAGTTTGTTTTATTTATTCAAGGTCTACTTTTCAACTTTTAAAGTTCTGGTGAAATCAAAATTGGAAGTTTTTGGCTTTTATTATGTTAGCCTTAAGGTTATCTAGAAACTATCCCACAATACATTGACAAAATTCACATTTAGAATACACATAGGCATTCAAAACTTCAGGCTTTCACTTCTTTCAATATGGATTGAAAGATTTGTGACATATCTCTTCACTTATAAAGTGAAGATTATATAAAGTACAATTATATAAAAGTATACTTATAAAATAAAGATTATATATGAGCAATATCACACGAGTAGCCGTGTGATATGGCTGTATATCAGCACCGGTGGGAGGCGTGGGTTATGTAAAGCGGCGCTTCTGGTGTGTGACCCCCTTAAGGCTCACATTTTAAGATTATAAGTCTGAACATAACATGAAACGCCATCCGTCTACAGAGATATCTCCCTACAGTCTATTACAGTCTACAGTATTTCTCTGTTGCCATCGGTATTGTAACAGGTGCCAGGTGTCCCAGCGTTTACCCGCAGATTTTAAGGAATAAAAAAAAGGAGACAGAAACTATTTCGCTCTTCATATTATCCTTTATGCGTTTCTCCCAAGTGCTGTCGACTACGTACATGCCAGTCAAGGACAATGAGTTGGCAAAGGGAAAAGAAAAAGATACTCAAACATCCGTCGCTAAATAAAATGTTACATTATTGAAATAAAAGTATGATACAGCGGTAGATAGACCATCACACACTTCTCAGAGCTCGCCAGAACTGAACTGAGCTCCCATACATGCATGCCTACATCTAAAAGGTAAAACAACCACAGAAATAGTCCTCTTAAGGGGGACATTTATACACGGGCATATCAAACATTAAGCGACCGTTACAATATCACAATAATTAACCTCGAAAAAAGCAGAGCAATCACTACCACACTGCTGTTGTGTTTGCGATAAGGAGGGATGAGGCTGAATCCAGCTTCTTATTTACAGCTTCCTATTGACTCTATCCAGTCAACCTTAAAAACCGCGACACTTCCGTTTTTCAGCTTCTTATTTGCACTCAAGAAAACACACAAAGCAAGGGCTTATTATGCGGTACTGGTGCCATCTTGTGGATATACAATCAACCGTCTTTGGCCGCCGACGAGCTCTCTCAGAAATTTTAAATATTTTAAAATAGGCACTATTCTTACAAATAAACAGCATAGTTGCAATCTAAACAACTACATTCTCGACTAAAAAAGCCTCAAAAGTACATTTTGTTGTCCAACAGCAGTAATATTTGTCAAACTGTAGCGTCTCTGCTTGTTGCTGGCTGTATGTGGGAAGAGTAATACACTGAGGTGAAGGGTGAAGAGGCCTTTGTGTGATGTTACTGGCAAAATATCGCACTACTATCAGCCAATCAGATTCAAGAACCAGACAGAACTGTTGTATAAATTTATATAAAGTTTCTTTATAAAGTAATTATTCTGCATGATATTTTTCTACATCTCTAATTCTAACAATACAAAAATTTTATGGCTGCATTACTAACTAATAAGCAGCAAATTAGGAGTTTATTGAGGCAAAAGTTATAGTTTATGATTTAATAACAAGAACCAAATTATAAGTTATTTATTTTAAAAGCTGGGGAAAAAACAATTCAAGCATTAGCAAAAGATTTTTTTGTACGTTTTGGACACATTACAGCAGAAACACAATTTTTATTGGTTTTTTTTCTTAACTTTTATTTGTATTATTTTTACACAAAACAAAACTTTAAAAATAAATAAATGCAAAATTCCAATATATACATTTTTACCCAGCTGTTTATGCTTACTTCTGACTTAGCTGCATTGACATGAATATTAAAGTAATATACGATGTAATATTTATTATTAATTCTGGTCTATGTTCTGGTCTATGGTTTCACAGCTGTTCTGAAACCATTCTTTTGCACTGCTTATTGCATTTAGTAATGTTGGACATTAAGCATATCCTGCAATTTATTATCTCATTTTTTCCTGTTTCTTTATCACACTAAAGTATCTAAACGTGCTGCAATATATGTTGTTTTTACCCGGGCATATTCACTTCAGAACTTCAAATTTTAAATCCACTTGAAAATTACATCTGATTATTTTGTAAGCAAAATACTAATTAGGAAGAATAAATTATTACAATCAAATAAATCACAGTTTCGGTTAAAGAGATATTTTAAGAAAATCATCTATCCACCTAATTATAAGTCTCTCTGGAGCAAAAAAATAGTTCTAATTGGCGAGGTGGGAGGCCCAGGCTCATTTATCTCCAAGCTCAAGCCGCCTTTCCACTGCACACGACAAACGACAAGAGACAGAGCGGAAGTCATTCAGTTCCAATGAAGTGTAGTCCGGGAGCAGTGTGGAGTTTCGATCATCTACGAATGTGGAAAATTCAGATCCGATTGAACTCTGTGACTAGAATTTATGCGACCGGTCGACTGCATGTGATGTAATCCAGTGTTGTCCAAGCAGGTAAATGCGTTAGAGATGAGAAATATTAATTTTTTTCATTATTTTTTGAATCAGAAAAAAGTTTATACTACAAAACATTTCTACTCATAGATGAGTAATAAAAAAAATATATTTTTTAATGTCTCCACATTCTCTCTAAAAATTTTTTGCAGTCTATGAGTTTCTAGTATTCATTTATTCATTAAATTATGGTGAACGGACGGAGAATAATGGCTCTTGCTTTTGCACTCTTTTATTTCAAACACCGCGAGAATCCAGTTTATCTTCCATCGTGCACGACAAACCTGAAAATTCTGAGTGACTGCCACAAGGGGGTGTATTCAGGCTGTCGTGTGCAGTGGAAAGGCGGCTTCAGGGTTTTCTGTCGGGACAGCATGTCAAAAATGCTAATAGCGTCAAGCTGTATCTAAGTGTAAAAAAACATTTATGGTGATATTTATTGAAATTATTGTCCTTCATTTACCTCTGCAGAATTACAATAACATTGTATAGAAAAAAAAAACAATTAATTGTGTGAAAATTAAATTAACATTAAATGGAAGTTACTGTAAATATTTGATACTTTTATTATGCTTTTTAAATTCACTTTGATTATTATTAATCTCTTAAGTTTCTCAACTCCTCAATTCACAATCTTAACTTACTTTGTTTTCTCACCAATTAAAATAGTTACAAAAAGGCAAATCTGAATTATCTAATTTTCTAATGTGAGTCTATAGCAACACAAAAGTATTGGAGTTTTGTTTTTGGATGATTCTGTTGAATGAATGATTCATTGACTCACTCATGAAGACATGATGAATTCATAACTGCACACTGTTCTACTTTTTTTTTTTTTTTTACATTTCTGCAGTAAAAGGATATGGTAAGCGAGGAAGATGCTAATATGCTGCTCCAAATTCAGCAAGCCATCATGCCTGAATTAATTTGTGTTTTTAGGGATTCCATTGAATGAATGATTTGACTCACTCAAGTCAGGACTTCATGATACTGTCTCTGAATATAAAGCAAGTGGCAAACAGAATGTGGAAAAGCAGCATGCCCAAATTTGCATGAAAAGCAAACGGTACACTAAAAATTAATAAATCAATAAATAAAAATGGATACTTCCAGCAAGATTGTGTTGATGTATCCAGTAGACAACTTAATATAACAGGATTTTTGAATGAATTCCAATCCAAGCCGTAAACTGGTAACTGATCCATGTAGATCACATTCCAGAAAGGTATGGATAAATTCATACAATGCACTATATTACATACTATTTATCAGTCAGTAAATACGGATCCTGATGTTGATCCTACATGAATCTATTTTTGAATGATTCTGCTCAAGTTAATTGACTCGCTCACATATATGATGCTGTTATTATTCTGCTGACTAATTTATCGATTCCTTGACTTACTTAAAATGAGACACGCTTGTACCTAAATGAATCAATTTCTAAAATTAAAACTAAAAAACTGTTCTGATGAGTTAATGATTTAAAAAAATAACATTAAGACAGTGGATTAAAAACTGTGTACTACACTGTAAAATATCTTAAGCCGATACAACAACAAAAAACATCATCCTTATTTCCTTTCGTTTTTTTCTTGTGTAAGACTTTTTAAGTTGCACCAACTGAACATTGAAGTTGAATTGAACACCTGAAGTTGAGTGAACAAAGAAAACATAATCCTTATTCAGTGGTGTAAAGTAACTAATTACAAATACTCAAATTACTGTAATTGAGTAGTTTTTCTCAGGAATTGTAATTTACTGAGTAGCTTTAAAATGTGTACTTTTACTCTCCCTTGAGGACATTTTTAGTGCTGTATCAGTACTTTTACTCCACTACTTTCCTTCAAACTGCAGTTACTAATTTTATTTTCTTGTCTATAAGGATTAGAAAAATCAGTCCTCTGAGTCCAATCAAGGCACACATAGAAGGTAAATCACATCATAATGAACTACCTCAAGACATGGACATTGCAGCAAACTGTTTGGAAGTATTCAAAGCCCAAGAAGATGTGCAAAATCTTTACACACATTGACCCAGAGACTGTTTAGATGCACGTCACTGAGAAGAAGATGACGGATGTTTACTGTATGAAGACCGAAATGGCCTTAAACGTCCAGCAGGCACAAGACGTCAACAATGACATCAGATTGATGTTGTACCCCAATGTCATGGGGACGTTGCATTTTGTTTGGAAATGAAAATTGAGTTGACATCAGAACTCAACGTCAGGTCAATGTCAATGCCCAACGTCCAACTTAAAACCAACTAAATATTATTGTCTAATGTTGTTACAGCTTGACGTTGTTTGGACGTTACCACTATGACGTCAATCAGATATTGGATTTTAATTCCCATATCTGACTAATAAATGTCAGTATTTGACGTCAATATGATGTTGGTTTTAGATATTGGGTCGACATTGGATTTACTTTCTAACAACCTAAAATCGACCAAATATCAACATCATTTGATGTCATTATTGGACATCAAAATAACATTGTCCTTAGATGCTGGCTAGATGTTGAATTTTTGGTCACCTGACGTCACAACCTAAATCCAACCTAATAATAACGTCTTATGGTGTT
Source organism: Danio aesculapii (assembly GCF_903798145.1). Classification (NCBI taxonomy): domain Eukaryota; kingdom Metazoa; phylum Chordata; class Actinopteri; order Cypriniformes; family Danionidae; genus Danio; species Danio aesculapii. Next base: position 24,165,643 of record NC_079458.1, read on the forward strand.
GTGTGCCCGCTGGGCTATAACTAAATGCACTACAGTATGTTACGTTTACACACATGCTCAAATTACATGTAAATTCATCAGCTTTTAACAGCGTAATACTCGCTACTCACTACTCTTGAGTACTTTTGAAAGGGCTACTTTTTACTCATACTTTGAGTAATATTTACAGCAGATACTTTTACTCTACTTGCACTACATTTTTAGGCAAGTAATGATACTTTTACTTGAGTATGATTTTTCAGTACTCTTTCCACCACTGTCTTTATTTCCTTTCACTTTTTCTCGTGTACTTAATTTTTGAAAACATCAAAAATGTCTGAAGTTGAGTGAACAATAAAGCTCATTTGGAAATTGGCTAAGGAATAATACATTTTCAGAACAAACAAACATAGGTCAAATGAAAAACAAAATAAAATAAAACAGCCAAATGTTAAACATTTATTAGACACAGAATTAGAAACAGGACAGGAGGCAAAGCAACAATAATGATAAGCAAGACAAGGATCAAAACATGGCCGGACAAGCGTGTCTTTATAGTCCTAGTAATCAGTCCATTACGAGCTTCCAGCTGTGTGTGTGTAATCAGAAACTGAAGCTGGTTCCTCCATTTGAATTATAATTTGAGCATTTGATTTGTCATTTAATTATTAAAGGATTTTATAAAGGAGCTGTTCATGAAAATATCAAATGTATTTGATTTCTCATTTGAGAATTTGCATTTTGACTAATTATTTGATCGTTTGAGCATTTGGTTCTTCAATTTAATTTTGTTAGGAAAAACCTCCATATATATATATATATACACATACACAGGTTAAATACAAATTAACACATGCACTAAGCATTTGTTTTTGTAGAGCGAACTAGGTAAATGTGCGATGAATATTCACTTTAAAAACCTTTTTTGCAGCGATATAATGAGGTAATATTTTGTTGTTGTTGTTGTTAATAATAATGATATTAATGTCATTAATAATGAAAATAATTGCTAGGTTTAGAAATGCAACCTTTATTCTTTTCAAGTAAGGAGGTCTGAGATTAACTCAATTTAAAGTAACAAATTGGCAGAAGCTTTTTTTGGTGAACTTGCAAAGTTTTGCTCACCAAAATAATCTTTTTAATTTAATAAAGATAAATTTTGTTTAGCTCAAGTAAATGTGTTAAATGTAGTTGTACAGAGATTTTTACTGATTATTACTAAACCAACAAAAAAGTACTTTTTACAGTGTAGCTTGATTACCTTTAGGTCCTGTTTACACATGGTATTTAGATGTGTTTTTTGTCAATTTGAAGAAAAAATGCAATGCTACGGTAAATGTACTTTGTTTAAGCATCGGCATTGTGATATTTTAATCTGGTATTTTATTGTTCTGTATGAGTCATTTTTATTACCAAAACATTTATTCAACCTGGGTGTCATATGAACATGAACATCACAGTCCAATCCAGCAGTTTATCTCTCATCATTTTACCTGATCATTAGCATTCAGCTAAGCAGAGCTTGACTGAGATGACCTGCAATAACAATTCATCCATTCAGCGTTTTCTTCTAGCGTCTGTCCAAGGAAAGATGATTCTGTCATGCCATGCTCGCACACATGGCTGCAAATTATAATGAAGCTTGAGAGAAAATGTGTCGCGTCCTTTTCAGGTGAAAAAGGCAATTACTAAAGCACAATTAATTTTCATTTTATAAACGTTTGTTGTTTTCATTTACAACAACATTCCAGTTCAACGTTTTATTTTGCCAACCTACTGAAGGCACAATGTAATTATTCAGATATGCACAGGGGCGCAACTATTGAGCTGAAACACCACTGGATCACTGGACTCGGAATACTTACAGGGGATTATAAATAAGTGTGGCATACCTGTCTCAAGGCCAGTTTATAACTGCAAGATGAATTTCAAAGGCGATTCAATAAGGGGCAAAAAAGACTCTGGGGAAAAAAGATGTGTTTAACGAGAAAATAAAACAAAAAGGGATGGAATTCAAAGAGTAAATGCCAGAGCTTTTTCACGTATTTTTACACATCACTCGCAAAAACACCAAACTGTAAAGTGAAAATCTTGTGCTTATAAAAATGTGGCATTTTACACTGCTTGGTTAATTAACAATTCATCTACAGTATGCGCACTTGATAGTGGTGGATAGGTGTGTGGGAAAGAAAACAAAAGAGTCCAAATTGATATTGTGAACGTGTTATAATTAGAGAAAAATTCTTAATTTTTTTCAAAGAAGTTTTATTTAAAATATTTTGGTCATGTCCAGCATGTTGTAAACTCAATCACGTTAAAAAAAACATGGCTATTCAATGTGAAGTACCATTGATTACTACAACGCCGTTGGTTAAAACACTCCACTGGTACAGTATGATGTTTTGTTGGACAAAATATCTGTTTTAAATACTAGTCAAAGTATAAATGAAAAGTGGCTTTTCTAAAAGTACTCTAAAAGTAAGTGAGTAAGAATTATTCTCTGAAATTGAATCGAATATGTAGCTTACATCAGTGCCATTTTTAAGGGACTAATGAAATAATCAATAGCAATTTCAATATGAGGTGACACAGTGCCTTAGTGGTTAGCACTGTCACCTCACAGCAAGAAGGTTGCTTGTTCAAGTCCTGGCTGGGCCAGTTGGCATTTCTTTTTGAATTGAATAAACTAAATTGGCTGTAGTGTATGAGTGTGTGTGTAAATAAGTATGTATGGATGTTTCCCAGTACCGGGTTGCTGTTGGAAGGGCATCCACTGCGTAAAACACATGCCGGAATAGTTGGCAGTTCATTCTGCTGTGGTGACCTCTAAAACAAAGACTAAGTGCAAATAAAATGAATTAATTAATTAATGAATTTCAAAATTTATTGTGTGACTTACATCCATAAGTGTCGCCATTTTTTTTATTTGTTCATTCATTTATTCATTCATTCATTCATTTAAACATTATTTTTTTGATCAATAGGAATTCAATTTATTTATCAGAGGTAAGAACTTTAATATATTATTGCAAAATATTTATTTTAATTAATTTAAATTAATACCACTTCTTCTGATTGATATTATATGGATCCAACTCAGTTTGTTGTACAAGTTGTTTACATGAAGGCTTTTCAGTCCAATTAAGCCTTCAATCTGATTATTAGCATATTATTTGTTTGAATGTACACAAACCAACTGTTAGCAGACATAACAACTACTATAAAGTGCATTATCTCCAATAGTACAATAAAAATAGTAAAGAAACCCACAAAAATCCATGATAGTGTGATGAGCAGCATAACTTCACCTCCGTGAACTCTGGCAGTTTTACACAACATATGATTGTGGAGTTTGGACAAGTGACCCCTCTCACCTCTCTCTTTGCTCTCGCTTTTTTCAGCTTGGCAGTCGTGAAACATCTTCTGCCCTGTTATGTCTTACCTGCCATATCAGCCCAGAGGATTTTTTTAATGACTGCTGGAGATGGCGGGATATTTTCTGTTATCTTGAGGGAAACAAGGAGGCTAATGATGCCATATCTTCAGCATTACCTGTCTCAGGATGTCCAATTAACTCCTTGAGAGTGAGAAGTATAGGAGGCTCGTCCAGTGCAAACCGTCGCAGTGTAAATCACTCTCGGGGTCTCGCTTTAAAGCCGGATGAAGTCAAATAGAAATGGCGTCGGGTTGCCAGGTGGATCAATAGAGATATTGTTAAGGGAGTTTTGTCTGACAGAACAGCATCTCACTTCTGTGATAAAAGTGAGAAAGGAGAGAAATACCTCAGGGCAGGCTGGGAACAAACATCAGCGGCGACTGAGGAATATTTGGCAGAATGCGATTTGCAATATTAAAGTCTTGCAAATGATAACAAATCACATGGTAACTGATGGTATAATGGCTTTCTGAATGGATGGTTATTGCTGTTTGCACTTAAAAGGAGAGTTCAGCCAAAAAACAAAACACAAACTCTTGTTGTTGTTGTTGTTGTTGTGTTCTCTGTGGAAAGAAGATATTTTGAACAGTGTTTTAGCAACTGTTCACACGGTGAAATTTAGGGGTGCCCAATACAGACCCATTGATGTATTTCCACTGTGGTTAACATAATATATAAGGCTATGCTTTTTGTAGTTTCATTTACAGAAGCCGTTTGTTGCTGTGCAATGTATTTATTTAGTGTGTTTCAGTGGTAGGAGGTAACGAATCACAAATGTCACGGTTCAGATCACACTATGGTTTTTGAGTCACGGATCGGACCATTTTTTGCATGAGCAAAAAAGGAAGGAGTCAATGTCATTTGCTTTCCATTTATACAAAAATATTACTGAAAAAAAGCATTGGTTTTAACAAAAAGAACGTCGTATTTAATACGAAAAATGATCTTTGCTACTGTTGCAGATTATGCTAAACAGCTTGTACAACATATCATATTTATTTTCGATTAATGATTCAACAATTCACACATAAAAATTTGTTTCATTATTGGTGGATCATTTTTGAAAACCTGTTCAGTGACATAATTTTAAAGGTTGTTTGTCGCCACCTTTTGGTTAAACAATGTAATTGCTACAACATTCACCAGCGTCAAGTTCCATTAAACAGTGATTTTAACCTTTAACATAAACATCAGTGTTTATATCTGAACTATAAACTGTTATTCCAGTACTGCTGTGTTATTTGACTGTTGTTTGACTCTCAATCTAACACAGATTTAAGTGCAGCACTTCGAAGTGTAAATAATTTATCATTCATGTTTGATTTGATTTGAGTTTGAATTGAGATCACGATATTTTAGCGTTTAATTTTGCATCTTTACCAACAGTACCAGAAAACACCTTTATTGAATAATCTAGGAAAGCATTTAGGTTCCACCACAACTTCTTCTGTCATCATTATATTTTACAGGAAAGCCAAAATGCTTTCATTCACGTGATTTGAATGGTCTTAATATGTTTTCTTCTTTTGGGAATTAATGGAAAGTGTTGTGAATTTCTCTGTCTGGCTCACGGCACCAAAACTGTTGTGAAATTCTAAGACTAGCAAAAAACCAGGGAGAACTTTTGGGCATCTTCAAAGCAGAATCCTTTAATAAGAAGAACTCAGCCTCACTGTGGCGTCATTGAAATAATTTAGTTTAAAGACATTTTTACAGACATTGATACATGTAGGTGGGAACAGTCTAAAACAAAGCATGCAAATGAAGTGTTGTTGTCGGCAGGGTAAACTGCTTTTTCCATCCCCGATCTCATCAGCATATAAGTACTCATTCACAATACATTTTAGCATGAAAACAGTGTGCAAATGATGTTCTGGAGACAGAACCCGGCTGACCAGTTGAAACTGACAATTTGCATTACTTTGGAGACAGTCAGGGCTCAGGAAACCGAGAGATTTTAGGGCCTGTCACATCCTAAAAACCAAATAGAACTTTTCTGTTATATATAGATTATTGCTAATTTGGAACTAGATTATATAAATTTATATTCCCACAAAAGGCTATCATTAAAAGGCTTTATTTTCTTCTGTTATTGGCGGAAAACCAACGTTGAAATATATGTCAGTAAGTGCTCTATTTTTACTAAAGCTGTACTTTGAAAATATTCAAGGGTCATTTGATAATAATTAGTTTGTATTTTGTTGTACAAACACCTCTTCATGGCTTACACGTTATGCTGGTGGTGTAAATATAATCATTTTGCTAATATTCGATTCAAATGGTCTCATTTAATAGATTTTCCTCATATGCATATTAAGATTTGTATTAAAAAGGTGCATTAATAAAATTTGACTGCTGGCTGAAATGAACATGTTAATGTAAAAGTTGATTATTAAATTGTAGTATTTTCATTTCAATTTAAGCTACCCATTCAATATGCACAATAAGAAACAAAAAGAAAGAGCTTTGACTGCATATACTCTGGGGAAGAATGCATTACATCTGGTTTCCAATTTGTTGTTGTGCTTGAATGTTAAAGGGGCCTTCCTATGAATTGTCAATCACTGATATGTCCCCCCACCAATTAGAATTTAAGACCCCTGCTGTAGATGTTTAGTTATAACCAGTAACCAGTTAGATTAAGCTTGTGTAAGCAGACCTTCAGACCAGAGGCAGAAGATCTGGACTCCATTACAGATTTCATGGGCCATGGGCCATTAAGCATATATTTGCCCAATGTAAAACAACCAATCACAATTTCATAAGCTTTCATCTTACATGAGAGGGTTAAACATCAGGTCAGGTTGTTTGCAACTGAACTCTTTATATCTTGCATGACCTTATTCTATATTCTATATTCTTAATCATACTACCAAGTAAGAGTTTATTGAGCTAAAAGTCAGTTTATGGTGAGAATTGACAGATAGTTTTTGTTATTATCAGCCTGCACACACTTCCCAGTGCTGGGATATGGCTGGAAGGGCATCAGCTTCATAAAACATCTGCCTGAGTAATTGGCAGTTCATTGTGCTGTGGTGACATTATACTAAACCGAAGAATAGTGAGCCTGCACACTCTATTATGATTAGGTTTTCCATTTCTTCTGGGGCCAATCTGAACATTTTTGCTTCATATCTCTCTCCACCTTGAGCTGATTTTTGTTGGTATCACCTTGCACAGCCTATCTTGGTGATGTTTTGTGCACATTTATTCACCAGAGACCAAAAACAGAGCAAGTGTTCCAGTCTGTGCTTTAATAATTCCTCTACATTTCATTGAAAAGCATCCATCAGCGCGTGTCTGCCCATACCTACCGTAACAGATAAGCTCGATAAGGCCCATTTATCAAGCCGTACTCTATTTAAGGAAAGAGAGAGTGTCGATCAATACCAGGCTCCCACTGGGGTTCATTCTACACGGTGGGTTGTACTGTCAGCGAATCATTATGCAACAGTAATCTCCCCAACTTGAGAAAAGAGCCGTCCGTGTCCTCCTGAGAAAAGCCATACTCATGATGAGATGAATTTTCGATCAGTGCCAAGTTTCAATGAGGGGGCTGCCATTGCTTTTCCAGGAGGAAAGCAGTACTCTCCCAATTTAGGTTGGTCTGATGAGCTCTTTTTCCTGGCTATCGAGTCAGGCTCTCCCTCGGGACAAGAGGACGGAAGAGGCAGACAGGCGTTTTGAGATGGACAGTGTCATGAACAGCCATTCTGGCTCTGAACGCTTGGCTGTGATCCTCCTGACAGGAAAATGAAGCTGTCATTCATGCTCCTGATGTGTCGAGCCAAGAACCCGGCATTTACATGTGGCGGTAGGGCTTTTCTGCTCACATGAAAGACTGGAAAAAAGACGTCTCTCTCTTTTACATCACTTAGATAAAATGGGACGAGGCATGAGGGGACTTTAGAGGAGACAGGACTGATAAAGATGGAGGGACGCGTCCTTTGAAGTGACAGAGAAGTGCAGATGCGAAAAGGATGGTGTAATGTGGATTCTGGGCAAGAAGAAGTAGATGCGATGGAAATGAGATTTGTGTCTTGCGATCGATTCTTTTTTTTTTTTTTCTGGGAGGGATTGATATATTTGTGCCAGGATTCTGTTGTTTGGGGAAGAAAAGAAAGAATGAAAGGAAGAGAGAAAGTATTAGAAATGCTGGCACTGAAATAGAATTTGAAGTTTCATTTATAAAATGGCTCTCAAGGCACATCAGGCTCATCGGGGAGCCATACGCATGCAAATGCACTGTGTGTCTAGCAAACGAGACCAATTCTTTTTGTGTTTTCCCTAAACAGCTGCTGTTGTTGTTGTTGTTGTTGATAAGTTTCTTGGTTTCACTTGTCACAAAAGCAGGTTAACTTCCAACTTATCATTATGAAGTACGTGATATCAGATATTCATACTGGGATATCTATTTTATCCAAGTATAGACTGTGTGCAGTGTATATAAGGCTAGATGTCACATTTTTTTCTTCCAGTCAATATTTATCTGGGTAAGATATATATTTTTTTTAAATATTTAGCATATACAGTACATGCCATAAAGTCTTTGTCATGGCCAGGAAAAGGAAGGAGGAAGACAAAAGATGGGTTTAATAATTATAAAATAAAATGGGCAACAAAAGCAAACCTGAGGCGGAAAACATTAATATACAACTAAACAAACAAACTTGACTGGGCAAGGCTGGCAGGGATCAGGGCTGGACAGAACAGGACAGACTAGACTTGACTGGAATATTGATGCATGACAAACAGCAGAGGAGACAAAAGACAGAATTAACAAACAAACAAACAAACAAACAAACAAACAAACAAACAAACAAAAAGGTTAACTGAATGAACTGAATGGGTTAACAAGGAGGAGAGAACTAGACAATAGACAGGAGAGCATATGGTACAAAGACACAACACAATGTGCTCACGTAAAACGGGGCTAGAACACACAGCCAATAAAAAAACTCATTGACCGTGTATTCACATTATACACAACACTAAAGCATGTGGCACATGTAAACAAGAACCACATGCTAAACACCACTCCAACAGAAGACACGATAAACAGAAACACTTACCATGCACTCACACACGGCATGCATGTTCCAATTCCTGCACCAACTGAAACAATCTAGACCGAGACGCTGAGAATAGAGCAACATGCTGCATAAAAAACAACACACACCAGGATGAGAGCTCACATCCCGACCACGCCCAGACCTCGCACACTCGCGTCAAGCAAGACTGTGCATGGCCTAAGCGCTGCCAAGATGGCGCTCACACAGAAAGGAAGACAGACAGGAAATATAAGTGCTCGATCTGAGAAAACTCAAGCCGAGCACTATATACTAGACAAGACAGGGCTAGTGTCTGGACTCTGCCACCAAAACAAGAATTAACAAGACCAAAGTAGCAGAATCCTGACAGTCTTGGCTTCAAAAATTACAATAATAACATTAAAATAATATACAATATAAAAAAACAAGTAAGTAGGTCAGTTTATTATTATTATTATTTTGTAATAATTTATTCATGTATTCTTTAAAGAGACAATAAACTGGCCTAGGGTGGTATTTATAATATTATGTAAAATCATTTCCAATAAATATTAAATTCTGTTCATTTTTACTTAAAATTTATTCATTCATTTTTATTCAGCTTAGTCCCTTCATTCATCTGGGGTCACCTCAGCGGAATGAACCGCCAACTTACCCAGCATATGTTTTACACCACGTATGCCCTTCCTGCTGCAGCCCAGTACTGGGAAACACCCATATACTCTCACGCACACACACATACATTATGGCCAATTTAGTTTATTCAATTCACCTATATCGTATGTCTTTGCACTATGAGAGAAATTGACATACCCAAAGGAAACCCATACAAACACTGGGGGAGCATGCAAACTTTACACAGAAATGCCAACTGACCCAGCCGGCATTCGAACCAGCGACCTTCTTGCTGTGAGGCGACAGTGCTAACCACTGAGCCGCCTTGTGACCTTAACTTAAATTCTAAATATTAAATTCTATCTGTTCATTAAAGAATGATGTCTATGAATTATGTATTTTACAAAACAAAAGTTTATAGGAAGCTCCTTCTGCAACATGCAGATCGAATGAAATGTCCAACCCAGAGTCACGAACTAAACCTGACAAAATTATTTTTTAAATCCATGGCGAAAATCAAAAACCTGTAGTGAAATTTAAAAATCCTTGGTGAAAATCAAATGATCTTTTAATTTAGATCCACTGTTGGTGCATTTATAGTTGCTGAGCGGCAGCCAATTGTGACAACAAGCAGCTTTATGCACAGACACACAGTGAAATCCTGAGAGAATTTCGGAATTGCCAGCCTTGTTTACATCTGTTTAACGATCACTGGGCTTGGGTTACAAATGGATGATCAACTCGGTTTCAGAACCCAGCAGGAGTTTAAAAAAAGAGCTCCATCTCCCTGTTAAATTAGCCTGGCCCGGCGGCTGTGTTTCCAGCCAAGAGTGAATGGAGTGATTGATTGAGCCTGGTGTGAGCAGAGGTGAGGGGAAACCGGAAGCAGTCCATGCAAATAACACAGCTCAAGCCAACTCCACCAGCCCTAGAGTTTAATGAAGCATAGATTTTCACCACAAACTCCCAGAAGGCCAGGTGAGGCTTGCACATCTATGTTTTTTGGCCATGTTTGTTATGCACCTGCACCCCATAGGCACTTCACAAATACCTGCTGCAGAGCGGGTGTCAGAGACCACTCACCATCTGTTATAATGTCTGTCCGTCACCACTAGGATTGTTGTTTTTTTCCTGTTTGTTAATTTTTCTTGTTGTTCATACTGCTTGGCGTCTCTTCAGTCATTCTGGGAGTTTGGCTTCATGCCTGTAGGCACCATGTGTGGGTCTCCTGTATCTGTCAGGCCTGTCGGCTGGAGCTGAAATGCACAGGTCTTTATTTCAGGCTCTGTGGTGGAGTAGTAGTAAGAGGCGTCGGTACTAATTAAGTGTGGTAGAGATAAAAGTCCTTGAACTGATGGACTGTGACGGACGAGATGTGGCTGTGTTTTGTTGTTTGCTAATTGTTGATTGCTTTGTTGAAGTTTTTAGAGGATTGGGTTAAATTAGTATTATAACATTTTGACACACTAAAATATTTGTATTCTCTTTTTAGTATTTTTTGTATGCTTGTTTGTTTAATTATTTTAGTCTTTAATATCAGTTTAATTTGGTCTAATGAGAAAGGGCATCTAATCCATAAAAAGTCAAACAAAAAAATACATTTTGGGAGAATAATTGAAGAGTTCAGATGCAAAAGCCGCTAAACGCCACTTCCCCCAAAAATGAGCTAATGGCATTGAGGGAATGCTTTAGGCATGTAGTTCATGTTCAACAAATAAATTAGCTTCAAATCATCTAAATCCCAGCGTCTGCTCATTCAGAACAGTTTGTTTGCAATGGCCTCTAAACGCCACTTGCTTTTGACAGCAAAAGCCGCTATGTTCCAGGAACCAATCAGAAGGCGTGAATCGAATCATATGTTTTTAATGTAATGACCTGCAGATATGCCGACTTTTATGAGGAGACTGTTTTGTTCCGATTTAGATTTTAAAAGATGTAGATTGATGAACTGCATGAGCCTGCCTGACTGTCACTGAATAGCAAATGAAAACCAACAATTTATTGCATGCACACCGAAATGTGAAGTCCGGTGGACAGTAGTAGACTCTGAAATAAGACGCAGATTCCACATGAGGTTATCAGTTAGCAAAAAATATAAACATTAGGTGAGCAGGTTACATTGTAACCCCGTGTCCTAACGGCATGCTACATGATGAGATGATAAGTTATAAGCAATTTGGCTGTTTGCACCAGACCAAACATGACAGAAATGTAAATACTGCCATTCAGAAGCACAGAATATGCACTCACTCACTTAATGGTAAAGTTTATAATCAAATGAATACATATTAAACCTCACATTTAAATCTACATGCTAAATCACTGATATGTGTTGGTTTTGAGTCAGGGTTCTAAAGTTTAATGTCAACTGGTTTATTTTAAGTTTTCAAGATCTGAGGTGAACTATCTGCTGCTGCTTTCAGTAGTATGGCAATAAATGTCATGTAAAATGGCATTTACACTCACATTATTAGCATTTAACACTGAATAAAGCACATGAGGTGTACCAGAGGTGATTGTTGTCAGCTTTCTGTTGTTCAGCTGCAAGAAATGGAAGTCGTTTCACTTTTTTAATATATCAATTCAAGGTGTTGGTTAGATCAAAAACTTTGGATTAATATGGAGAATATCCCTTCTATCACCTGCAGTTACTTTTAAATAGAACACGGTTAAAGCACACTTTAGGCTCAGACTCGCTCCTTGGTCCTCAATATGGCAACCTGCACTTGCGTTTGTTTTGATCCAGGAATGCAATACCTAGTTCAACCACAGGGTGTCAAACGTACATACTGCACCTTTAATAAAATGAACTTGTTTGAATTTTATGTTCAAAGTATTTTATACTCAGTATAGGCCTCTTTGTTTTTTTACCAGGCAAGCAAACACTGTCACACTCATTGTCATCGAATCACTGTATCAGCTTTATGATGATGGTACTGTACATGCAAAACTTCTCCATCTTGTTTTCATTGCTCTGGTACATGTATGTATGTATGTATGTATGAGCTCAGGGAAATGTTCTTTGATCAGGTATTACTGCTCAGTGATTGCTTGAAGCAAATGCTGCTGTCACTCACAAAAAAAAAGAAATATTTTTATCTCGGGTGGCACCTGCTGAGAAGTGGCATAATTTAAAGTAACAAGACTTTAAATAGATGAGCCCCACTTTCCGCAATTCCCCCACAATGAACCAGACCCTCATGTCTAAAACGGCCTTTAGGAGAACATGTTTCACATGCACATGAACTGCATCTTACGGAAGTGACAACGAGTCATGCATCACAATTCCACCCCACGATCCACTCGAAATGCTCCTGTGACCCACTTTTGTGTCCCAACCCAGCAGTTTTGTACTTTTTAGAAGGCGCAGCTTTAGAGCATATAAATATTCTGTTTTATAGCCTGTCTAATGCTTGTCCATTGTTGATATCTTTTAGTATAAACATGAGCTGTCTTTATATGCTCAAATCTTTTTCTCCAGAAGGACAAGATTTACTCTACCACACCATTGCACATTCTTTTTTAATGGAAAGAGATGTAGATGTAGTCACACATTAAGCATTTGCATGTAGCTCTATCACAAAGCACATTTTACATGTATTTCCCCTGGAGCTGCCTTCAGGAACAGAGCTTGTTTTAAGTAATTATGCTCTTGCGTATGCAGTGACAGCAAGCAGCAGAGTGTCGTCCGCTGAAATACAGTTTCAACTTTAAATGATTGTGAAGATCCAGGCATTTTCAAACATTTAAGCGTTTATCTATGACTCCTCTCTCCGCAGGTTAATGAAACAAATTAGGAAAGTATTGTTTTGCTGTGATTGGCAGTGTGTGTGTCCATGCCTTATATTCCTTACATTGTGGGGACCAAATATATAGCAATTCCAGTAAATTTTGACATTGTGGGGAGATTTTTGAAGAATGAAGTATTTAGAAATGCAGATTGTTTCAGGTATTTCAAACACTCGACTGATGTAGTGAAGGGAAATTGTAGTAAAGTATAAACTTTTAGGCTCTATTTTAACTGTCTAGTCGCGAAGCTAAAGCACATGGAGCATTAGACCTGTGTCCGAATCCACTTTTGCTATTTTAAGGATGGAAAAATACGCTCTGTCTCGCATGGTCTAACAGGGTTGTGCTTATTCTCTTAATGAGTTACGGGTGTGTTTGGAGCATAACGTGAATTAAACCAATCAGAGTCTTGCTCGTCTATTTTTGCTTCTCTTGATTTTTCCTCTTATTAAAAATGTTTATTAATATTTTTCTATAACATATGAATGTGGATGCACTAGTTTTTGGACCGTTATCATAAATTATTTTGTTAGATAAGCTCCAGATTTGACTTCAGTACTGACTAAATCAGGAGTTTTTAAACTGTGGTGGGACGTGAGACATTGAGGCGTGTACTCGAGTAAATTATGATGACGATTTTTATGTGTTCACTAGAGGGAATCATATGATTAACGTTGGCTCCACAGCTAACTTTAAGGCACCTGTAGAGTTAATGCATTCCAGTAAAACATATACAAATAAAATGGACCGGGTGCTGTTTAAAACTAATGACGGTGAATGAATGAAAGTCAAACCGGTGAGCCGTCTGACAAAAAAGTGCCCTTCTGAATCAAATCAGCTGGATGCCCTTCAGGATCTTTCACTTACTTTGAAGACACTACTGACTATGCTTACATGGACTTCAGTAATAGTTATTTGCCTTAATCTGAATAAGACAATAATATAAATATATGAAGTGCTTTTTGAATGTTGCGTCACCAGGCTATTCCCGTTTCCTGCAGAGTCTCGTATAATTTTGGGTGTTTCATCTTCAATTTCTTGACTTTAAGTGCAGTTTGGCAGTTTAACTTTCACTCATGAACATTTCATTCACGTCCCCATGACAAACTGGGGTATTTGACGTGAATATGAATACTGGTGGAAGAGTGTTGCTTTTATTAATACGTCGAATGGAAAGAAAAAAACTTCCAGCAACTCAACCAATCCAGCAGGGGTCTGCAGCATTTTCTGTATGTACGTACATCAAAAGCAAGTATGTTATGGCTCATGCTTATTGATAGTGGAAGATGATTTACGGTTAGTCGTGTCAGGAATCTGACCACAGATTAGCATGTGATCCTCAAAGAAAAAGGCTCAGCCATCACACTGAATCAGGCAAGCTGTATATTTGTGTTTGAATGTAAATAATTCTATGCGCTTTAAACACAGCAAGTAATATGTGAATGATGTTTGCGCATACATTATAATTTTGGCTCGAGGGAGGGGTGCCTGGGGGTGCAAGTGAAATTGGACAAACTTGGGCGGCCGTGTGTCCTAAAAGTTTGAAAACCCCTGGACTAATCTAATGTATATGCACAAATATAATATTGTATAGCTTCCTATTAAAAATATTAATTTTAAAAGTAGATTTGTCAGGGGTGTATTTATATATGTTGAGCACTATATTTTTTACCCAGAGTGTTTACATGGTCATAATACAGCAAGGACTGCAACAAGCATTAAGTTTGGGATAGCTTTTGCAGCCGGACATTGCTTTACAATGCCTTTGATGGGTGAACATAAGCCAGTGGGGCAGTGTCTTTCTCTCCAGGTGTGAATTATTTATGACCATTGTCATTCCAATGCATACAGCTGAGATGACCCAAAATAGACTTTACAAAATGTAAATAATTGTAATGTTTTCTTTGAATAAGAGAACAAAATAAGATTTACATAGTTGTGAAGTAAATATTCTAGCCTACAAGACTGGTTACTCAAAAGTCTTGTTCAGGCCCATTCAGTGTGTTTTTTTTGGACCTTATTTCAGCTAATTTTTTTCTCCAAAACCCACTAACCATGCATATTTTTTCTTCTAAAAAGCACAAGCATGTACATCAATTTCTCTCACATATCATTGTAGCACAGTTTGTGCTGAATACAAAAATACATGTTGGCCAGTACTATGTAATAAGTAGCAGAAATAAGCACAAATGTCAGGGCATGTCAAAATATCTTAGGGGCCCCAAAATCACCTCAGACCCCTGAGAGTTAAACCAATCAGAGTCTCATCTCCCATTCCCTTTAAGAGTCAGTTGTGTCGTGCCATGGTGCATTTGCTATTTATATGGCGGACTTTGCAAGTGAAAAAAACTGAATGCTTTACTAGGAAGAAAACATTTAAACAAACCATGTGGTCCAGGATAAAGAATGAGACTCCTCAATTCGGCCTCTTCACTTTCTCTTTCTTATTACTTTTACTCTTTACTCATTTACTTTTGTGGATGAGGAAATGATGTTGTTGGCACTCCACTGAAGTCATCCATCAGCCTACATACATAATTTAATTTGTTAAGTGCAAAGATTTGTTTCAAAACTATTTCTAAATTTAGTTCTATTTCCAGCAAATGAATTAATGAACATTAATAAAAAAGTGTGGTCAAGAAACTACGTTATATCCAAACACACATCTTATTCTTATGCCCCATATGGTGATGCATTCGTCTACACAACCCTACAGGTGGACAATACTATACTTGTTTTCATTAAAACAAATATAAATATGCATATAATAAATAAAACAGCTATTAATAATCATTAATTTAAACATTATACAAATGCAAATTGTCATAAATGAGCTGAAAAAAGGCATGGAGTTTTTATATTTATGTAGAAAATAAGAATATTTGTAACATTTTAATCCTATAATTTTTTATATGTAAAGATGTTTGTGTATTGCTGTACATCCTGTGTGTATTAAGCAATGTGTAAGTGTTTGAACCCACATAGGAGCATAACTAATGCACACTGCATTGGACTTTACACCTGTTTTCAAATGGTCAATGGTGGTCTATTTCAGTTATATCAAAATAGCAATGTGCCAACAATGTGCCTTAACACACGTCTATTTTAGACCGGCACACCCATGAGTCCACAAAGTGGTTCAAATGGATTTGCTATTTAAACAACATGGTGCAAAACGTGAAAATGACAGCTGCGCTGGTCTGAAAATAGCAACAAATTACGCAAAACACGCCTTGCACCTTATTACGCCAGGTGTATGATAGGGTCCTCTGTTTGTAAACAGACTCATACACATGCAAAACTGTATTGCACATGTGCAACTGTAGGACATTTATTCATTGCACAGACCGATATCATGGGGAGTATTTTTTACCAGTATATTGCAAACATAAATATATTGTCTATCCCTAGTGTGCTTGCTTGATTTGTTCTCTGCTTACATGCATATATGCATGCATACGTGTCTGTGTGTGTGTATGTATATGCTTCTAGTCCACTTGCCAACTCTACACTGTGTTTGGATTGTCTGTGCTTCCTTCTGTGAATGCAGATGTGGGCATTTGCACGCACATCAGCTCGCGAATGGCAGTCCAGCAGCCCCTAGAGCACCATGCACTCCCAAATGAGCCAAGTGTTAATCCTTTTTCTGCGTGTTGTGTCTGTACACACACTGAGAATTAGCTCGTATCTGTGGGCTAGACCGTAAAGTACTCTTCAGATCTCAAGCACTGTAATTACTGCTGTCTGCATGTTATAAGCAGCCGTCAAACAGCTGTTGGGAGATTCAGTGCAGTGGTTGATTTGGTGCATGTGGTAGTGTTCGGATAAATGGTGGTGGAAAAGGTCATGGGTTCGGTTCTTGTAGAACTTTAAAAACTTTGAAAAGTAGCTTTGGATAAAAGCATTTGTTGAATGCTTCAGTTTATATTCAGTAAGATTTTTAAAAGTGATATGGCAGCTTTTCAGAGCAAAATAGATTTGTTTTAATTTGTCTGAAAATGTAAATATTTTATAATAAAAGTTTTTCGTTTGTGCTGGAACTAAACCTTTCACCGTATTATTATATAGTTAGAAATATTAAATGTTAAATGTACATGTACAGATGACGGATGGATGGATGGATGAATGGATTAATGGACGGACAGACAGATAAAATGGATGGATGGACAGACATGATAAAATGTATGGATGTATGGAAGGATAAAGAGACAGATGATAAAATGATAGAGGAATGAATTAATAAATTAATACTATGATAAAATAATAGTAGGCTGCATGGCAGATGGATGGATGAATAGATGGATGGATGGACGGACAGACAGATGACAGAATTAATGATGAATAGATGGACCTGCAAATGATAAAATGGATGGATGCATAAAATGATGGACAGACAGATGATAAAATGATAGATGGGTGGAGGGATGAATGTATGATAAAATATTAGATGGCTGTTTGATAGATAGGTGGATGAATGAATGAATGAATGAATGAATGGATGGATGGGTGGATGGATGGATGGATGGATGGATGGTTGGATGGATGGATGGATGGATAAATGGACAAACAGATAACAGAATAAAAGATGGATGGATAGATGGATGCATGGACAGATGATAAAGTGGATGGATGGACAGACAGATGATAAATAATGGATGGATGGATGGATGGATGGATGGATGGATGGATGGATGGATGCATGGATGGATGGATGGATGGATGGATGGATGGACTGACAGACAGATGACAAAATGAAAGATGGATGAATCTGCAAATAATAAGATGGATGGATGCATAAAATGATGGACAGACAGATGATAAAATGATAGATGGGTGGAGGGATGAATGTATGATAAAGTATTAGATGGCTGTTTGATGGATGGATGGATAGATTGATGGACAGACGGACAGACAGATAAAATGGATGGACGGACAGATATGATAAAATGTATGGATGTATGGAGGAATAAAGAGATGGACAAATGATAAAATGATGGAGGGATGAATTTATGATAAAATAAAAGTAGGCTGCATGGCAGATGGATGGATGAATAGACGGATGGATGGACGGACAGAAAGACAGATGACAGAATTAAAGATAAATAGATGGACCTGCAGATGATAAAATGGTGGATGGAAGGATGGATGGATGGACAGACATGATAAAATTAGTGGATGGATGGATGGATGGATGGATGGATGGATGGATGGATGGACGGACAGACAGACAGATGACAGAATGAAAGATAAATGGATGAACCTGCAAATAATAAGATGGATGGATGCATAAAATGATGGACAGACAGATGATAAAATGAAAGATGGAGGGAAGGATGAATGTATGATAAAATAATAGATGGCTGTTTGATGGATGGATGGATGGATGGATGGATGGATGGATAAACAGACAAACAGATAACAGAATGAAAGATGGATGGATGGATGGATGGATGGATGGATGGATGATAAAATGGATGAATGGACAGACAGGTGATAAACAATGGATGGATGGATGGATGGATGGACAAACAGACAGACAGATGACAGAATGGAAGATAGATGGATGAACCTGCAAATAATAAGATGGATTAATGCATAAAATGATGGACAGACAGACGATAAAATGATAGATGGGTGGAGAGATAAATGTATGATAAAATAATAGATGGCTGCTTGGATGGATGGATGGATGGATGATGTATGGATGGGTGGATGGATGGATGGATGCATGGATGGATGGATGATAAAATAAATGGATGATAAAAAGACGGACAGATGGATGACAAAAATGATAAATGGATAAATGAATGTAGAGGTTATAAAATGATGGATGGATGGTTGATTGGATGAAGAAATTATATATAGATAAGCATTAATTAATATTTCATAGCTGATATGTTAAAATGAACACAATAGATATTTGAATAATTGGATTTAATATGTTTAAACTATGCAATGAATTAAAATATGAGTCTCACAATTTTTAACTGCCAGCTTGCAGATTTTTGCTAATATTTTTGCTCCTCTCTCTGTGTTTGCAG
Organism: Danio aesculapii; assembly: GCF_903798145.1. Taxonomy (NCBI): domain Eukaryota; kingdom Metazoa; phylum Chordata; class Actinopteri; order Cypriniformes; family Danionidae; genus Danio; species Danio aesculapii. Next base: position 24,184,554 of record NC_079458.1, read on the forward strand.
ACGGGACGCCCTACACATGGTGGGTCGGCCGTGGTAACGAGAAGCACTTCTACTGGGGTGGCTCTGCTCCTGGCATTCAGAAGTGTGCTTGTGGCATCGAGCGCAACTGCAGCGACTCCAAATACTACTGCAACTGCGACGCGGACCAGAAGCAGTGGTGAGCCGACACTTCATTTAACTACCAATATGCTGTTTCCATGACGATCGCCAAAGCCGGCTGTTAATTATAAGCTTTGGACTAAGTTGCTATTTGCGAGTTACTGACCTTCTTAGCCCAGCTATCAGACTTATGAAAGACAAGCATGTCATGTTCCCATCTGCCTTATTGTCTCTCTGTATTCATTAACTAGCGGTGTCTGCTTCATGAGGCGGTTGTCTCGACCTCAGCGCTTGTGCAAATGACTAACAGATTGGGCTGATGAAGAAGTTTGAGGAAAGCCGAACTCTGATATTTCCATCAACAAAAGCTCTGGCTGGTGTGTTTGGTGGCTTCATTACTAAAGAAAGAGCTGTGGGCGATATTGCAGAGGAAGGGTCATCCGTCAGACAGCCTCCTAGAACGGTCTGGGTTTGTGCTGCTTTGAGACACGTTCATTTACATCCTTCCTAATGGGCCTTTATAAGGCAGCTGTTAATGTCAGTCAGCTGTTAAAGAAGCGAGACAAAAACAATCCAGCTTAATGCAATACATTCAGTCCTAGATGTGCAAAGTGAAGAGGAGAGAAAGTCAGTTAGTATTTCCATTCCTCTAGTGCTTAAAAGGAATATCCTACCCAAACACTTTTGTTTGTTTGCTCACCCTTCATTTGTTCAAGACCTGATTGAGTTTATTTTGAATCAGTTGAACATAACAGAAGATATTTTTTAAAATCCTGGTTGCTGTAACCCATTGACTTCCATAGTATTTTTTTCCAACCAGCATTCTTCAAAATATCTTCTTTTGTGTTCAGCAGAACAAGGAAACTCATAAAGGTTTAAAAGGATGTAGGAATCAATTCTGAGAACATTTTCATATTTGGGTCAACTAACCTTTGAAGCATAATAATGGAGGAAATCCAGCCAAAAATTAGCAATTTGTTTATTGTACACTAATATACACTCACCGGCCACTTTATTAGGTACACCTTACTAGTACCGGGTTGGACCCACTTTTGCCTTCAGAACTGCTTTAATCCTTCATGGCATAGATTCAATAAGGTACTGGAAATATTCCGTTAGAGAAGCATCACGCAGTTGCTGCAGATTTGTCGGCTGCACATCCATGATGTGGATTTCCCGTTCCACCACTTTCCAAAGGTGCTCTATTGGATTGAGATCTGGTGAGTGTGGAGGCCATTTGAGTACAGTGAACTCATTGTCATGTTCACGTAACCAGTCTGAGGTGGTTCACGACATGGCGCTTTATCCTGCTGGAAGTAGCCATCAGAAGATGAGTACACTGTGGTCAAGGAGTGGACATGGTCAGTAACAACACTCAGGTAGGCTGTGGCGTTGACACGAGGCTCAATTGGTACTAATGGGCCCAAGAAAATATCCCCCACACCACTACGCAACCACCACCAGCAGACTGAACCATTGATTCAAGTGAGGATGGATCCATGCCTTCGTGTTGTTGATGCCAGATTCCGACCCTACCATCTGAATGTGGCAGCAGTAATCAAGACTCCTCAGACCAGGCAATGCTTATCCAATCTTCTATTGTGCAATTTCGGTGAGCCTGTGTAAATTGTAGCCTCAGTTTCCTGATCTTAGCTGACAGGATTGGCACCTGGTGTGGTTTTCTGCTGCTGTAGCCCATCTGCCTCAAGGTTGAACGTGTTGTGCATTCAGAGATGCTTTTCTGCATACCTCGGTTGTTACGAGTGGTTATTTGAGTTACTGTTCAGCTCAAACCAGTCTGGCCATTCTCCTCTGACCTCTGGCATCAACAAGACATTTGCGTCCACAGAGCTGCTGCTCACTGGAAATTTTCTCTTTTTCGGACCATTCTCTGTAAACCCTAGAGATGGTTGTGCATGAAAATCTCAGTAGATCAGCAGTTTCTGAAATACTCAGACCAGCCCCTCTGGCACCACCAACCATCCCACGTTTAAAGTCACTTAAATCACCTTTCTTCATTATGATGCTCAGTTTGAACTGCAGTAGATCGTCTTGACCATGTGTATCTGCCTAAATACATTGAGTTGCTGCCATGTAATTGGCTGATTAGAAATTTGCATTAACGAGTAGTTGGACCTAATAAAGTATCCAGTGGGTGTATTTTAGCAATGTGTTACCTAATTTTAAGTATATTGTTCACACAGTTTCATATTTGTTGATATGACTCATTTTAATTAGTTATCTTGTTTTTGGGCAATTGTGTTCATGACTTATTAACGTTACCTCATTTTAAGCACATTTTGTGCTATTTGTTACAATTTGAGAATATTATGCACACAATTTTCTGTTTTGCAACTATATTATGCGCACAATTCTAGTTCAAGACTTCATTTTAATCATATTATGCCACACGTGACTTTACAAATACATTTCCTAATGTTTAAATACATTATGCATGTAAAGTAATTGACTAATCTGTTGCCTCATTCTAGGTACACTACATCATATGTTTGTTACATATTTCGAGTATGATGTGCATACAATTTGCTACTTTATATTAAATATTCCGTGCATACAATTTTCTAAATAGTTACCTCATTTTAAATAAATAATGCAATTAACTTTACATTTTAAAGTATATTATCCACACAACTGACTAATCTGTTACCTTGTTTTAAGTCTATTATGTGCATCCATAACCAACAGCAATTTAGAAAAAAAACATGCAAAACTATATTCCCTTTGTGTTTAGATAATAATATGTGAGATTTTAATAATAATTTAACAAACAAAAAGAAAAAAGAAAATTGGGTTATCGTAGATTAACTAACCAGTCAACACAAAGCAGTTCAACTACTAAATCATTCACACAGAAACTGTTTTGATAATAAGTTCAGAGTTATAAAAATGCATTGTTTTGCTCAATTTCTGTTTGTGCTCTACATTTTTATGTATATCAGAGTATTGCACAGTTTGCATATCAACATGCTAACATCAGACTCGCAAAATCAGCAGAAAGTTACATGCAAAGCATTATTACAGAGCTGCTGTCTATGCAGACTGTTCCAAATTGCTCGCTTATTAGGGTTCATTACAGGTCACAGCCTCAAGGGGGCATTCGAACATGACGCAGGTTGTTTTCCATTGTTTTTCTATATATACACACACTTGAGGAATACGTTTGACCAGTGCAGTGTAAAAATGTTTTCTTTTTCATTCCGCTGCCCTTCATCACATATTTTTAAATGCAAAAATGTGTTTTGTGTGAATGACTACTTTGAATGCAACTCACTATATATTGGAGCAGCTGTAGAACTGTGTGCTCTCCACAGGAAGTATATTGGATGGATTGGTGGAAAGTAATAACCAAACAGACTTTATGTGCCGCTGGGTAACTGTGTGTTTGTATAAAGTACATTGCGTTTGTTTGCACTGGTTTCATTATGCTAAGAGCTTCGAAATCATTTTTGCAATGCTATATCCTTAAGGTAAACATAGCCTCAGTCCGTGAGTGGGGTCATATTAGCATGCATGTTTTCCTGCTGGATTTGCTACTTGTGAATATTTAGACTGTTGGAACGTGAGGGTTTTGCCTCTTGTGTTTGCTGGTTTAGCTGAACACACAGTAATATGTGTTAATGGCCCATGCACAGATGGACAGTGGGTTATTGCGCTGCTCTCACCACTTGTCGTAAACCCCAAGCAAACCAAACCACCATGCATAATGGATACAAATTAGGACATTGGATTTCAAAGCAGCACGCTTTATTCCCGACCACATTGTTGTTTGGTTTGCTATCCATAATTGTATTTTTTAAAAGAAATATTGCAGAATGTATGCATTATTAAAATAATGCTACATGTACCTGAGAGGTCTATGTGTTCAGTAATGTTTATTAATTTTGTAAAGTGTGTGAAGTGAGTGTTTCTACTGATTAAACAAATTGTATTGCTGTAATTAAAGAGCTAGTCATTGGTGTCAGAGGGCTGCTTTTGAGAGAAAACAAACATTCCTCTTATTAGTGCATTAATGAGTTCATTAGATCTCGCCTAGAAGGAGAGCTAAGACTCTTACAGTGATAGTTAAAACAAAAATGGGCAACATTAGGAAAGTTTAAGGGTGCCACAGAATGAAAATATAGATTTGCCTAGTTAAATAATGAGTTCAGTGCATTGAAATGGCATAGCGTGAACCTCAAACAACTTTGTTTCCTTGCTCTCATGTAAATTATGGAGGAAAACACAGAGTGTTACATTGCGCATAGGTTGATTAATATGCCCTCCATAGGCAATGTTTGATTGGCACTCCCCAGGCTGCATTTGATTGGCCACAATGTTTCCTAGTGAGATTACAACAGTGATATATTTTTCTCTCATTTTCTTACATCACTGAAAAAAGTGTTGCATGCAAAACTGTTGCAAACTATTTATTTGTGTTGAATTTAAACAAACAAATTAAACTGAGCAATGTTCAACTTAATTTGTTTCTTTAAATTCAGCCTAAATAAATTGTTTGCAAACATTTAACATAAAAAAATTTAGTAAATTCAAGGAATCATCTTTGAATATTTTTTTTCAGTGTATATTAAAAAGCCCCTATTATGGGTTTTTGAAAATGACATTCCATGTAGTGTGCAACACGGCTCTAAGTGAATGAAAACATTCAGCTGATGTTTAAATCTGAAAGCGCACCTTGTTTAAAAATATATATATTTTTAAATAAAAAATTTGTCAAAAATGATTTGCTAATCATCCGGATCTTTTGCCTGTTCGTATCGACGTCAACACGAAACAATACCAAATATGTTCTGTGCCGGATCGGGTAAAACATGAACGCACCATTCGTTTGTGGGACTGATCATGACTGAAGATGAATGAACATTAACGAGTGAACATTCTGGTGATAAATGCAGTAATCCACTCTGCAATTAAAAAGATTAGTCGGCCATTTGTTAAAGGAAGGATCAGAAAAGACTATTGATGCATGTGACTTTGGTGTACCCTATTTCAAATAAAGAAGCGTGGTGAGCAATCGCAAGCTCTCTGGAGAAAGTGAAACCACTCATGCTTTAGATGGCCTCGTAAACAACAACAGGACAACATGTTTATCTTAGCTTTGTGGCTGTTCGTCAAGACAAAGACAAGGTATGTTTGAGCTCAGGTCAACCACAGCTCGCTATTACTGTATATGTATATTACGATGTACGCGCTAGTGACATTTGTCTGCAAACCAATAGCGTTCAGTTGCGCGTCTAGCTCTGCCTTTTGGTACACTTTTGTTGTGCTAGGTACCTTTTGGAAAGGGTACCCAAAAAGTGGTACAGTACGGGTCGCTTTTACAGTAGGTACATTTTGACAGTGGAAACGGCCATAAAAGCCTACCGAACCGTACTATACTGTACCGCAAAGTGGAAACGGGCCTCTAGATTAACAATATAAATTTTTTCTGTTGTGTATATTGAAGTATTCTGCAATCAACAATTATCCAGTAAAGTCAAACTCAAAGTGCGTGATTTTTAATGTTAAGAATTAGTGGTGGGCCGTTATCTGTGTTAATGTGCTGCGTTAGACTCTTAATGCGTGATAAAAAAAAATCGCCATTAATCTATTCTCAAAGTTGGGTTGGGAGCTGAGTCTATTCTATGCAAGCTATAATGACTTTCACCTTGATATTTTAGAATGGATGCATACCTGACCGGTGAGCCATCTGACAAAAAAGTGCCTTTCTGAATCAAATCAGCAGGATGTCCTTCTGGATCTTTCAATTACTTCGAAGATACTACTGTCTACCCTTACATGGACATATGTAATAAAGTTATTTGTCTTAATAGATAATAATATAATTAAGGTGTTTACATGAAGTGCTTTCATGTAAGAGCTTCCTGTAATTTTGGGTGACTTTAACAGCAGTTCGGCAGTTTCACTTTAACTCTTGAACATTTCATTTATGCTCCCATGACAAACTGGGGTATTAGACGCAAATAAGGATTAAGGACTGGTGAGAGTGTTATGGAATTTAATAATGCACACCAAATGGAAAGAAAAAAAAACTTCAGCATTTCGTGATGTGTGTGTGTGTGGTCAGAAAAATATGACAAACAGTTGTACATGACGGTAATAGTTTGATCGCGGTGTTTACTTCAATAATCCAACTATACACCACGTCTTAATTCTATTTCTGTTAAGTTCAGTTATGACTTTAGTCGGGTTAAGGTAATCAAAAATCACTGTTTTAAGCTTATGTAGGCCTACAGTTCAAAAGTCATGTTTAACTGAATAAACAATTAGTAAACACAACTACATCTTATTGAACATAATTTATTTTCCATCACAGATTTTCATAGTAGAACAGTTTCTCAAGCAGTTTGTGATGCATTTTGGAAACCGGAGATGAGCCCCTGGTCTAATGTGCCACCTGGCTTGAGAAACCCGTTCTCAAAGACTTATATTTAGTCATTATTTGGGTAGCACACATATTCTGAATGTTTTTGGCAGCATTCAAATGAGCCATTTTAATCTAGAATAATCTAGATTAATTTCAAGATTACAGTGATTAATCTAGATTTAAAAAAAATAATCTATGCCCACCTATAATGATAATCCTTTGGATTGTAGCTTTTCAGACAACAATGATCAAGACACTACACATCAATGCTACAGATTCTACAGCCAAATCAAACCATGACATTTTATTAACTCATGCTCTGAAATTATACCGCACAGCAAACATCAACAATATGTAACATTAATTTTACTCATAACATGACATTTGCCCAAGGTGTTTTGAAGCTGTTGCTGTGATTACATCATCAGGTTCAGTGCTTTCATTGGTTCATGGTTTGACGCTTGTCTTAAAAGCATTACACTGCAGAAAAGTATCTGAAATCTTCTGACACTGCCAGCATTTCTTCAGAGGGTAAATGCCTGATTGCAACAGCCATTAATCGGCTGTTGTTGAGCATGTCTAAACAATGATCAAAGACAACAGGTTTTACCCTAGGGTTATAGGGATCTTTTAGGATTCCCAAAATTTGTGTAAGACATACAAATGATGGCTGAAAAGTTTCTTGTATGTGTGGCACTGCACAAATCTGTGCATGATTATTACAATGTAATGTAAAGATTTTCCAAATTCAGAGAGGGAGCAATAAAGAAAAGGGGAGTATAGGGATCAATGAATATTATATAGGGGTCTTCTCTTGTCAATAGCTACATTTCCATCCACTTATAAAACGGTGGATGGAAACGCCAAGATGCGCATAAATTTTAAAAATGCACCAAAAAGTATGCGCATAACTGAGTAGGATAAACTTTTTATTCGATAAGTAATGATTCGCATAAACTACGATGGAAACACTTTTAACGAACAAATTCCAGTATGCACAATAAAAACAGTCATGTGATTTTTTTTATAAGAGGTCATGTGATGATAAAAATGTGTGTGAACGGATAAACCAGCAGGCTGAGCACACTGTAAAACATCTGAAATTTAGTTTTGGCCATTCTAAAATGCTTTAACCATTTCAGTATCAGTGTTATTATATTATTAATGTCCTCCAGAATCAAGAGCGTCTGTGCTCCACGTCTAACACCTTCGAAAGCCACCACGCATTCACTGCGTGTCAAGTCAATTTATTAAAAAAGAAAGGATTGACACAGCTTCTCCTACCACAGCAAAATCTGTTTTTACTGTTGATATTTGGCGCCAGATAATCAGGAAGTGACGATTTTGTCTGTTTTCACTCGTTGGAGAGAAACGCTGCTTAATTCGCACATATTTTATGCAATATTCCAGTTTTACGCATAAAGTTAATTTTCGTTTTTGGATGGAAACATAGCTAATGTTTACATGCTGTGTTCAATAAAAACATGAAAACATTTAATAGTTGTGTGGTAATAGATTAAGATTTGTTTTTTTTTTTATTGTTGTGACTTCAGCATAACACATTTTTGTGGAATTCATGTCAAAATCCCTGTAATCCTAAAGTGTTCACATATATTTCTTGCAATTTTACAGTATATACTTCGGAATAAACATAACTGAACATTGAAAAAAACAATACTCTTTAAACTCACTAAAATGAATCATGTCTTGTATAATTCGCCTGTTAAACAACTGTCTAAGTCAAGATTCTTCATTAGATACTTACAATTTTGGTTCATTTTACACCAAACCACTAAATTGTTGCAATATATGTGAGACTGCAGCACATAAAGTCTTAAGTTGCACAGATATACTTGTAGGAATAGCAAACAATACATTTTATTAATCAAAATTACTATTTTCTTTTAATCCAAAATTTTTTACAATTTTAAGTAAAGATCATGTTCCATGAAGACATTTAGTAAATTGCCTAGTATAAATATATCAAAACGTAATTTTCTATTAGAAATATGCAGTGCTAAGAGTGTAAAGCCTCATTCACACGCAAGCGACTCACAGCGGCAAAGCAACGATTGATCTTTCATTTCAATGGAGAGTGAGCAACTTCTGGTGACCTCCATCTACATGAGCGACAGCGACCATTGGCGATCAGGTGGGTGTGTCGAGCGGCGCGACAAAGTTGAGAATCCTTCAACTTTATGCAAATGAAGAGCAACTTTCTTGAGCCACAGCCAATAAGAGCCCCAGTATAACTCACGTGATCTTCTCTCAGCTCGCTCAGAGGCTGGTTGTATTCGCGCTGTATAGACCTACACAGACCTGCGTTTGCCGCAGGTCACCAACCGGAGTGACAGGCAGCTACAAAGTCGCTGCTAGTGTGAATGAGGCATAATTAGGACAGCTTTAAAGGTTAGTTTCTCAATATTTATTACATTTTATTTTTTTAACCTTCAGATTCCAGATTTAAATAGTTGCATCCCAGGAAAATATAATGTCATATTCTAACAAGCAATATATAAATGGAACGCTTATTTATTCCCCATATTTAAAAAGAAAGAGACTCTTATGACTGCTTGCTTTTGTAATCCATGGTCGCAAATTGCATGTGTCGATAGCCTACACACAAACACACAGCCTTTCAAAACCTTTCAATCTTTCATAGTGCATGCAAAAACACAGGAGCTCAACACTATCTTGCACACTAAAAATACTGATCTTCTGCTCTTTTCTCTCCAAAAGTAGCAAGTGACCAACATGTGTTTTAAAATGGAGTCGCTAAAATAATTTCACCCCTAAGACAAGCACTCATCAACACTAATTAGGAACCGAACACCTACGGTATATAACCAATTTACATTTGTTATAGGTTTCGGAAGTGGGTGTGGCAAAGTGACTCGACAGCGCCACCTATGCACATTTGACGGATTGGCCCCCGAGCTATGTTTTCACACAAATGAAAATTGGCACACACATTAAACATGCCAAAACCTACAAAAAAGTCTCTTGGAGAGAAATCTTAAACCCAATAGGAAGTCGGATATTTTTAACAAAATTGCCGAACAAGTGCTGTTTTTGCCATTTCCAGGCGTTGTATTTCAATGAACTCCTCCTAGGGATTTTATCAGATCAACACCAAAATTGGGTATTGTCATCTAACGGCCTTGGCGATGTTAAATTTTGAAGATCTAGAGTTTGCATTGAAGGGCCTGTCTGTGGCGGCCTCTCAAACTTTGACGATTCACCATGAAAAAGAAAGTTGTTATAACTCTGCCATGCATTGTCCGATCTGCCTCAACATTCACATGTTTGATTAGAGCCCTGACCTGAACACTTTTACATGCCAAAATGCAGTTACAGTTATAGCGCCACCTGCTGGCACCAGGAGATGACATGTTTTACAGTGTAACAAACTCCTCCTACAAATTTTATCACATCAAAACCATGTTCCATTAATTATTACCAAGGCCTTTGTGATGCTAAATTGTGAAGATCTAGAGTTTTTGCCAAAGGGCGTGTCTGTGGCGGACTGACAAAGTTCAGTGCTTCGCCATGTAGGAGGAAGTACTTATAACTGAGCCAAACAAGGGCTGTTTCTCAATATGTGTTCTTCAGCGGTCTTGTGTCCTCGTGTTCTCATGTAACGTCATCATCAGCTGCCAAAGTTCAGTTCCAATACTCAAGAGCGCAAGAACAGAGGACGCATGAAACTTCCCGGATGTGTTCTTGATATCAAGGACGCATCGATGCAAACTTGAGCACCGATCTTGCTCTAGAAGTCCCAGAAGTCATTGCGACTGGAGGTGGGAAGTGCAGCATTTTATTTAGATTTATTATTAAAGTTCAGAGATATAACTTGTTTACCTCAGGATTTTCCCTAAATGAAACGGTGAATATAAACATTACCATGGACATCTTAATAAAGGAATAAACACATTAAGGGTGTTTGTTTGCTGAAATCCATATTAAAATCTGTTTTATTTATATTGTGCAATGTATATTTATAATGTTTTTATGCATAGTATATATTTTGAAAGCTGAAAAAACAATAAATAATTTTCAATTAAAAATGCTTGAAGGTCACGTGACCATCAGAAAGAACGCAGCATCTCACTGGACGAGTTCTCTGTTTTTGTGGTCTCCCGAGTTCGTTCTTCCAAAGACACCTGGCAAGACCAGTCTCTGTGTTCTTGAAATTGAGAAACAGCCAATGTTCGAACTGCCTGAAAGTTCACAGATTCGATGAGATTTCACTCCTGAAGACATCTACATGCCAATATTGAGTCACAGTCATAGCGCTACCTGCTGTCAGAAACAAGTTTGGCATAAATCAGTGATTTTATCAGATTTTTAAAATATATACCAGCTTAAATTATAGTTGTCCACTGTTCTCTGTCATACTAGAGCCACTGGGCAGTGGCGAGCCCGTGTGTGAGATCCCTTTCATTGCTGCTTTCAGCTTTAATGTTAATATGTTATTGTTCTTGCTTTGTACTGTTTCCCTTCTGACCATGAAGCAACTGCTCAGCTCAGTGTTGACGCCTTGTGAATGAACTAAACACTTAAAGGCATAAGTGTGAACTGTGCCTGCAATTTAATGTAGGTGCAAATTGGACTCTACATTTAAATGCACATGGACCCACACATGCAAGTAAAAATGAAGTGGTTTTATTGTGAGTAGAACAGAGAAACAAGTCATTGTTTTTTTACCTTACAAATAATTAAAAATCGCTTTGTTTGGTAGGAGGGATGATTCCGGACTTCTGGTGTATAAAGACCATTTACCGGTCAGTCAAGTGGCTGTCGGGGACACAAATCGACCCGGTTCGGAAGCCAAGCTGACCGTAGGACCTCTCCGTTGCCATGGAGACCGTGAGTCTGTTTCTTTCATTAAATAGTATCCTGCTTTGGCTCACAAAAATGCTCATGTGGATTATTGCATGAGCATAAATGACTGCTTAGGTTGTCAATGGTTTATTCAAATGTATTTTAACTGTGAAATGTTGTTTGCATACTGTTTTTCTTTCACATGTGTGCTGATTGTTGCTTAGTGCAAGTCTGAATGAAGCTTTACATGCTGACCTTCTGTTGTAATCATAGACTGACTGTTTTGGTGTCTACAACTAATTAATCTGTGAGATTATAGAGTGCATTACAGGTCTAAATAAAACTATAAATGATAAATGATCTTAAATAAAACAAATACATTTATAGATAAGATATATAAGTATATAAGAATTTCACTCACCTGGCAAATGGAGGCCACCTGAATGGTTTGTGAGCACAATTAAGTGCATACAGCATGTCATATTGTCTGATAATTTTAGGAAATATTTCCAAAATTGACTTTGTGAAGGCATATAAAACAATACAAAAATATGATGTATATTCCAAGCTCAGTGGCTGATCAGCCGGAATCAGCTGAGGTGACATGATGGCAACCAGCAAGACCTAGCTGTCACTCAAGTAGTCACGCCCTTAATTATGCAGACTTAATATAACTTAATAAAAAAAAATCACCCCCTTCACAATTGTCACGAATGGTTATATAATCCATCTTTTGTACAAGGCTGTAAACATGTTTTTATTAATTGTAAAATTGGGCAATATAGCATTTTACATCACTTTTCTACATCAATGGATAAGTGATCACACAGGCATTGCTGATAAAGAGCATGCGTTTGTGTGCATGGAAAAGTATTATCCTCCCTACGTGTTAAATGTGATCTAATCCATGTTCTAAAACACGCCCCCTCTCCTGCTTTCACTTCTCATTCTAACAGAGGAAGCGATTCGTTTGCGAATGAATCTCTGTTATGAACAACTCGTTCTCTTAGCCGACATTAATACAAGTTTCTAGCACCGCAGCATCTTGTTGTCATATTTCTTTTTCATTGTTTGTTTATTTTATTCAACAAAACTAGCATAAGCCTATAGAATTTTGTGCAAGTTAGTGGTGCTTTGCCTTATGGTGAATGCAGTAAGTGACTATTATCATCAATAACGTTACTTAGCACAAAAGTTTGTAAAAAAAACGAAATCTTACCTATAAAATGTTCTGCCTTTATGCTTTGTTTTCTTTGTTTGCTCATTACTACACCCGAACATAGCGCTAAAGTCCAGCATCTTCACATTGGCTTTAGTCTTGACTAGTGCGGTTGAATAACATTTGTCCTGGGAGCACTGTACAAATGTGGTAGCGCTATAGATGCATGCTCAGGGTCGGTATGCGATATCTAGTGTATATATCTATGTCTTACATGTTTTTATTAGCTGTAAAATGGCCAATTTAGCATGGCAGTCAGTAAACATCTGGAGTTCCTGGAGCCAGCCACCAAAGGTGAGTCGATGAATAGCAGTTTCAGTTACTTCCGTATTGGCTTCACAAGGGAGAGCGGGAGGTTGCCGCTTGGTTGTAATCTATTGCCAAAGGGCTTGTTTTAATGGCATCTTCATTAAATAGATGTTTAGCACTTTTCAAGGTCAGCCTGTAGACTTTAAAAGAGGACACAAAGCCAGATGCCTGCAGCATAACTATACTGATGCTGTTATCACCAATCAAACTTTTCAATCATCATTACATCCCACAAAGGTCTTCTGCCACTCATTTTTTAATTGGTGTCAATAGCCTGCTTGCCATATCTTTATAAAAAAATTATGTTTTTTTTTTTTTTATTTTAGAGCAATTGTGCATAACTCTTGAAGGAGACATTAAAAACAGTGCCTTTTTTTTAGAGACGGATGCAATTATAAATGCCCAAGTTTCACCAGAGCGAGACAGAGAACCCAAGGGTAAAATACAGAGCCATCCCTCACTATCATCACCATGTGAAATGATGCATTTGTATGCCTCATTATTCCTGTTAATTGCATCTGGCTTATTACTTAGATCAGGTGCATTCGATTATACTCACCTGTTAGACAAGAACGTTGACTGCTGTGGGTTTTTCCCCACTTTTTTTTCCCATTGTTCCTGCACACCTGTGACTGGAAGCTGTTTGTCCTGTTATTCAGTTCACTTACATTTAGAGTTGTTCCAAGCTACTCTTAGGAATATGTGGGTAATTCTGTTTTGTATCCTGGCCAAGGTGAAATGCTATCATTTTCATATTTGTGTATATGAATTGGCATAGTTTATCCATTGAGTTGTTTTTTTTTTATAGATTATTATTACCTTTTGCTCTAAGAACACTACTTTCAATGCCACTGAAGTAATTCTAAAGTTGATGGTTGATGGAATTCAAGCCTCTGTTATTTATGCCGAAATGTTGCTTTAGAAAAAAAATAGCTCTATATTGAATGTTTGCTGTCTTATTAAGTACTCATCAAAACTAAATAAAAAAGTAATACAAATTTTAAATAAATATATATATTTTTTATTTAATAGAAATCAAGCTATTGGCAATTCAGTTATATTGTCACCTTAGAATTATAAGGTTCTATCTAACATTTTTGTCAAAATTAAGTTATTGACATATTCTTATTAAATGACAACTTATTTACATTATGTGATTTTTTTTTATGTTCTTCACATTTTAAGACTTTTTATTTAAAAAACAAAAAAAGGTTTTATCTACAAAGGTTAACTCTATCTTGGCTCTATAATGTTCTGTCTGTGAACCAATCAGTATTTCATATGCACGCACAAGAACCAATCAGGATCAGCTGTCCTTGTCATTCCACTGGACTGCTCCGTTGACAGTGGCAAAGACCAGAAAGACAAAATCAGAATTGACTAAAAATTGCACCACACAAAATTGAAAAAGAAACCTCACTGTTGATTATTTCATAGACGATCTTGTCAAGGACAGCAGTTCAATTGTAAAGCTGTCTAAATTCCATTAAGTTAACTTTTTGTAGTGTTTTCATTTTGTTTCTTAATTACAACAATAAATGAATAATATGAATATTACCATTTACATGAAATTAACATCTGCACTGGACAAAATATTTAGCACAGCCTTGTATGCTTAATTTGAATCAGAAAAAATATTCATCCTACAACATTAATTAAATGTTTCAGAAAGCAAAACTGTTATGTTCTCAAGCATCAACACATTGTTACAACACCATATTTTAAAATTAAATTAATAAGCAGACTGATTGTATTTCTTGAAAAGTAATGCTTCAATGAATGATTTGCCAGATAGAACCTTATAATACTAAGCGGAAAATGACTTTTTAGGATTTGAAGGTTCTATCTGCATTTGCCCTGTTTTTTACCCCAGTTTGCAAATTGAAGAGAATTTTGATAATTTACATTTAGAGTACATTTAGGGTCTCTGTCTTGTTAATGTATGAAAGAGAACTGGTACACACATATTGTTTGCTATATGGAATGCAAAAACTTTGAAGCTCAATATCTCAAAATCATTCAGAACGCAGATAGAGGCAGCAACATGCAGACTTGTCAAAGTCACGAATAGATACAACATTAAAATGACAAAATAAAAAATTACATTCAAGTTATGAAATATATGAAACATTGATCTCATCTCAAAAAAAAAGGTTTGCTCTGGAACAAATAATGGAATAATTTGCCTACTGGATATACCCATAACTAATGTTTAACGGCTGTAAAGAAATACATCAGAGCCAACAGTAGATCCTAAAAAAAATAATAAAAGTTTGCAGTAAGGATACTCTCGGCAGAATACATCAGGGCTGATTCAGGCCCCTAAAGAACAACATCACTTAAAAACTCTTATTTAAACAAAAACTACATGTATTTCTTTTTTTATTTTATTTTATTTATTTATTTATTTATTTTTTTTTTTTTTGCTTGAAAGCTCATGTTCTTTATCTTTACTGCCTTTTTTGTTGTTGTTGTTGTTGTTGTTTTTGTTGTATTGACTATGCAAGTAGTGCGATTGTACTGCAAATGTGCAAGAAAATGCATTGCAAATCAGTTGGATTGAAAATAATTCATTAAAGTACAAGACCAGAGATTGTCAGTACATTTTGAATTGTGTTCTGCGTCTCAGTGAACTGAAATTATTGAATCGCTTTTGCACCCTTTATCAAGGTGTTTATGTCCAAATGACACCCGGAGAGCAGTCCCGGTAATAAAAGCACAGCAAATCATCTCCGGTAAATAACATTTTCCCCATGTCTCTTTATTTGAATTGCGCAGACATTTGTGCCAATCAACTGCATGGAACCACTTAAAAATACTGCAGCTCTTGGTCTGAAAACATAATCAATGCTCGTCAGGGGGTCCCACAAATCATGGCTTGTGCTCAACACACTGAACTGAAACTGCTATTATTTATTCATTTCCTCATATATTCAGAGCTGTAGTTGGAAGAAAGCGGAGCAGTAGTGCATTAATGCAGGACGCCAGCCTGGCTATGGTAATGCTGCATATAAATGTTGCTCTTAGCCACTTCATGTGTGCACATGAAGAAAGTTATAGACCTGGACTGTCTGCACCTCAGCCATGAGACCCCTCTGGGCCTGCGGCCCGTTTCCCAGTGTAATGGTGCTTTCTCTGCTGTTGGTTTCTGCTCGAGTCGGCAAATGCCTTTTAGCATGGGTCCAGCAATCCCCTAAAGACTTGTTTGTTTTTACACTCATTATTTATTTACTGCAAAGACTCAGAATTAGGTAATTGGGCACACAAACTGAATGCCAAGGTGGATAGAAGCCTTAATGTGAAAATAATCTGTAAAACCAGTGCAGTTTTTAGAGTCCAGTCCCATTAGAGTCAGACATCAAACTTAAGTATTTTAGATGCTTTTTCACAGCAAGTCTTTTCTTGCTCTTAGTATGTCTGTGTATTGTTTAATATTTGAAGAGTCAGTGCCCTATAAGAATACAAATCCTGGCTCTTGCAGAACTGATGTTTTAGGTGAGCATTTTTTGTAGCAAGTGTGGTTTGTAGTGTTCTTTTATTTACTGAACGATGCTGCCAGGATTCAATCTTAAAGCTTTGTATCATGCTTTCAACAACCAATAAAGTCTCTGTGTGTGTGTGTGTGTGTGCGTGCGTGTGTGTGCGTGCGTGCGTGTGTGCGCGCGTGTGCGCGTGCTTGTGTGCATGCGTGTGTGTGTCTGTGTGTGCGTGCTTGTGTGCCTACCATGTAATCCCATACATTGTAAGAACCAAATGTCTATACCTGTGACTTTTGACCTTGTGGGGACATTTTTTTTTTTACCCCTTGAGAAAACGGTTCATAAATCACACAGAAGGATGTATTTTTTGAAAATATAAAGATGGAGAATGTTTTCTGTGAGGGTTGAATTTAGAGGTAGGGAATGCAATATACAGTTCGTACAGTATAAAAGGCATTTTTGCGTTTGTGCATGTGTAAAAAAATATACACAGTAAGTATATGTATATATATCTATATATCTATATATCTATAACTGTATATATATATATATATATATATATATATATATATATATATATATATATATATATATATATATATATATATATATATATATAAATATATATATATATATATATATATATATATATATATATATATATATATATATATATATATATATATACAGTTGAAGTCAGGATTATTAGCCCCCCTGAATTATTAGCCCCCCCTTTTTTCCCAATTTCTGTTTAAATCTGAGCAGATTTTTTCAACACACTTCTAAACATAATAGTTTTAATTGACAGTAAATAATATTTTACTAGATATTTTTCAAGACACTTCTATACAGCTTAAAGTGACATTTACAGGCTTATCTAGGTTAATTAGGTTAACTAGGCAGGTTAGGGTAATTAGGCAAGTTATTGTATAATGATGGTTTGTTCTGTAGACAGTCGAAAAAAATTAGGGGCTATGTTTTTTTATTAAAAACTGCTTTTATTCTAACCAAAATAAAACAAGTAAGACTTTCTCCAGAAGAAAAAATATTATAGGACATACTGTGAAAATTTCCTTGCTCTGTTAAACATTATTTGGGAAACATTTAAAAATTCAAAGGGGGAATAATAATTCTGTCTTCCACTGTGTGTGTGTGTGTATGTATATATATATATATATATATATATATATATATATATATATATATATATATATATATATATATATATATATATATATATATATATATATATATACAGTTCTGTGTGGTTCTCAAAATTGATTGGCTGATACAGGCATGCGATACAGCCTCTTTACAGTTGGTTATTACTCCGCCCACATAGAGTGACAGCAGCTCAACAGACTCAGTACAGTTTGACCAATATTGCTGCTATTGGACAACATAATTTACTTTTGAGGCTTTTTTTAGGTAAGAAAAGTTGTATTGATTGAAACTATGCAGTTTTATTTTAAGGATAGTGCCAGTTTTGAATATTTATAATTCTGGAGATTTAGCACGTCAGTGAGCCTACTACTTGTACTGGACCATGACCACCCTGTAATGGACAATCATCTACACCTCCCCCAACCGTAAACCCAACCATCACAGTTGTATGGGCGTTACCTTTGTGGAAGTTACAAGGTCCACTATGTCATCATGATTCAGACTGCAGCGAGGACGTCAGCCTGCCATTGAGCAGAGGAAAGACGTTTGTCGCCACAAGATGGTGACAGAGACGAGATAATAAGCCCTAAGGGAAGAAAGACTAAGCGTAAATTTCAAATTACAGCTGATCAAATCCTTATAAAACAGGTAAGTGACATTTTAAGTTGAGCTCTCTCTTTTGTATGTTGTAGTGCTGTATTTATACAATAGTAATCTGGTAGTATTTGCTTTGCTTTGGATTTTTAGGGGGTTATTTATTGTGATATCCCAATTGTAACAGAGAAATACTTGGGAATCTCTGTAGACTGATGGCATTTCATGCCGTTCAGCCTTATAATCTTAAAATGTGAGCAAAATCACCTGTTTTGTCATCACTTTGGATATTACGCTAGAGACTCTTTCAAATACTAGCTCTAAAATGACGTTGGTGAATTAGCAACGGTTTCTGCTGTTCTGACAGTCAGCTGTAGATGTGAATGAATGGCGGGAGAATGTAGTTCCTCATACAAAATATATTTTTTAATCTCTCTGTATTTGATTTTCTTTATTAAATACACGATTATGTCGCCGAACTGTTGTATAAACAAAATATCACACTCGTACAAGTTGGCTGTGTGCTGGGGCACTAAGGCACTTGGCCTGCGACCTTGAGTCAACGCATGCCTCCCACCATTGCCGATATAGAGCCATATCGCACTGCTACTCGTGACTGACGTTTAGCTTGTGCCCTCAAAACTTCACAAAATAGGAACCGTGAGTTTCTCATTTAATATATAAATTTGCATTGCTGTACTACAGCATAGGACGTAAGCCATCATCTTCAGGCAGGTTGCATAATTAATACTCATTAATAACTGAGAGAAGGAATAAAGATAACAAACGAAATAATGATGCATCTTGCCTGGCTATGCTGCACTGTGATTTCAGACTGCTTTGCAAATTAATTGAGATAGATAACCTGTCAGTAATAAAGGAATATGATTCCCCCGCCTAACGAAGCAGTTGGTAGAGATTATAAATTAGTGTGCCCTGCGCAATGTGGCGGCAATTCGGTGATATGTAAAAAATAGTGCATACGTCTCATTATGATGCATTAGGCATTTTATATCTGAGTAGTTCTCCTGTTTGATTGATATGACTTATGTTCTGAATAAAATCGTGCGACTCACACCAGTTGGTTTGCATCAAGACATTTCATGGCTAAGTGAGCGACACTGCTGATCAGAAGTTTCATCTTCATTGCAAAAATGTTGTATTAGCTGGAGTTGAAACCTGCATTTGCAGTCAGGCTGGAGTCCTGTGCTTTGGTCACACTCCAACTGTGGCCAAATTGGATGAAATTTCTGTGGCCACAGTTTTAAATTTGAGTTTAACACCGTGTAAAGGGGGCATAGTCTATGAGAGGTTTGAATGATTAAGTCATTTAATTTAAAAATGATCAAAATTAGCAGCTGATGCTCTGAATGGCTTCAGTCTGACTCAATTTATCACACAGAAATGTCTTCTACAATACGAGAAGCAAATGATTAAGATGACTGGTATTTTTTGCCATATTGTTTGTGAAAGTGGCTAAATTATGGGATGGAAATATTTGCATACTGTTTTCACCTGTGGATAAAAAAAATAAATGAATAAAAGTTAACTTTTTTCTCTAATTTTGGTAGAAAATACAACACAATCTCCATAAAACTGAATGTGAGATTTAAACTTACAGAGCTCTATTTTAACTATCTAGGCGTAAAGTCTAAAGCGCATGGTGCAAAAGCGTTAAGGGTGTGTCAAAATTTTGCTATTTAAAGGATGGAAAAATACATCAGTGCATGGTCTAACAGGGTTGTGCTTATTCTCTTAATGGGTTATGGGTGTGTTTTGAGTATAACGTGCATTAAACCAATCAGAGTCTCATCTCCAATTCCCTTAAGAGTCAGTTGTGTTTCGCTATGGCACATTCACTATTTACATGGCAGACTAAGTGGATAAACTGAACGTTTCAGTAGTGAAAAAACAGTTAAACAGACCATCTGCGTGAGAATGAATAACAAGCCCCTTCCATTTGGCCTCTTTACTTTCTCTTTACTTTACTTTTACTCCTTTACTTTTACTTTCGTGGAGTAAAGGCCGTCACACACCGGATGCGCCGCTCAGCGCCGTGACACGGCGCGCACATGACAGTTGAATGTATCGCACAGCAGACACGCACATTCACATGCTATTTTAAGTGAAACTATTCAGATGGCGATCTGTGGCGCGGCAGAAAAATGAACAGTGTCCTGAGTCGTAGTTGGGCACCGCCGACAGCCGCCGACTTACGTCAACGGTGTGTGTACCCTGATAGTAACCTATGTTTAGAATTCTAAAATATGTGGCGCTGCGTGGCGTTACGCGCTGCACCGCGCCGCACCGCCGAGCGGCGCTTCTGGTGTGCGACCTGCTTTAGGAAACTGAAAACATCCATTATCCTACATATTTAATTTCATTCATTAAGCGCAAAGATTTGTTCCAAAACTATTTCTAAATTCTGTTCTAATTTTCAGCAAACGAATAAATGAACAATAATAACGAAGTGTGGTTAGTTATATCCAAACACATGTCCTATTTTTATGCCTAAATTTAAATATATTATATTATATTATATTATATTATATTATATTATATTATATTATATTATATTATATTATATTATATTATATTATATTATATTATATTATATTATATTATATAGTAACATTATACAAATGCAAATGAGCAGTGAGCGAACCCATCCATAAAATGAAACCACAGAAATTCTTAAGTAATAACTCGCTATGAAATGTATTTTAAAACATCCTCGTTTTGATAGACGTCGACAAACATTCAGCCCAAATGCTGAAATAATAGATCTAAAACATATACATTTTTCCATAGGCTATATTACACTTAATTAGGTAATTTATTAATTCCCCTTTATTTAACTATGTTGCATATTATTCGGTGATCTTAAGTAAAGCAAAGTGTTAAGTGTTTCAGCAAATAAGAGCAAGTACTAAAATATAGCCTATATTTCATTGCGCTCAGCAGCTATTCACTAATAAAGCTCTACATTTAAAACTTCATTTTTAAATTTTACCACGTCATATAAAAACATAAACACTTGTTTGAGGACATTTTT
This sequence comes from Danio aesculapii, assembly GCF_903798145.1. Lineage (NCBI taxonomy): Eukaryota > Metazoa > Chordata > Actinopteri > Cypriniformes > Danionidae > Danio > Danio aesculapii. Next base: position 24,205,682 of record NC_079458.1, read on the forward strand.
TACTTGCAGTTTTCCCCAATGCGTTTGCAAAGCGGCACTGCGCAGGACTGGATGACCGAAAAAAAGGTCGTTTCTGCTTTCACTCACCCCAAAAATGCTCTGTTTGCATGATTAGATTAATACCATCGTATCAAAATACTTTATAAATAATATTTTAAACCTCCTCCGGTGTTTATTGTTTTTAGAAAATATCTAAAATCTTTTTTCAGAGAGGCCTTTATACAGTGAAAGTTATGTATGGCTTAAAAACGGGTTAATTATGTATTGTACTATATACTTACATTTTTATAGCTAGCTTTTTTTTGTTTTATATTGGTTTATTTATTTAATAAAAAAATTATTATATCCGATATTTGTAATTCATTAAATTTTTTCAATATAGCTTAGGCTATTTTATCGAGATATGACACTTTTGTTTTGAGCCTACAAAAGTGGACACGTAATTTGTAAAGGTTTATGTATTTCTGTTGTATGCATATTGTGAATTTTTTCTAAAATAATTAAAAACAGAAAGAAGCCGCTCGTGGCATCAACAGAGCTGTCAAGCGAGCGATCTTTCACCCGGTCTCTCACACACAAACAAGCATCTAACACACACGTACAGTATCATGCACAAACACACCTTTTAAACTTGACAAAAACTCTCGACAAACCTTTACTGGCTGCTGTGTCTTTAATATGGTGTAAAGATTATTATGCGTAATTGAAACATCAAGGAGAACGCAGCAAAGAATGTCACTTATAAATTAAAGCTTTATTATTTTATGCAACAGCCTTACATTTAAAAGGGAAACATAGGGGAGATCATAAGCAAAAAGACTCCTAGCCTATAAGGTGTTTTATGGAATAGCCTTTCTTAAACTTCAGCTATACTGTATGTTTTCTTTGCCTTATTTATTTATTTGTTTGGCGCATGTACTCGTGTGCGATCGGAAAACTAGTGTTATGACGGCATGCCATTTTTACCAGACTCGGGCAAAGTCCGCTTCTCATTTTACTCTGTCTTGAAGTCCCAGCTGGCCCTCTTTGGCCCAAGGTATTTGGCAGGCCGAAAAAGGCCGGCCGCTTGCCCCGAGAAAGCCTCGCTTTGGCCCGATCAGACCCCGGAAGTGACAGTGGAAACGCGACTGGCTTTGGCTCACCCTGGCTCGTTCACGTTAGGCGCGATAGTGAAAATTTCAGTTCCTCAAAATAGCAATGTGTCAAAAATGCACTTTAACACACCTCCTTTTCAGAAATCAGACCAGACAACGTTTTTCCAATTTTCTGTTGTCCAATTTTGGTGAGCCTGTGCGAATTGTAGCCTCAGTTTCCTGTTCTTAGCTGACAGGAGTGGCACCCATTGTGGTCTTCTGCTGCTGTAGCCCATCCGCCTCAAGGTTCAACGTGTTGTGCTCCCAGAGATGCTCTTCTGCATACCTCGGTAGTAACGAGTGGTTTTTTGAGTTACTGTTGCTTTTTTATCAGTTGGAACTAGTCTGACCGTTCTCTTCTGGCATCAACAAGGCATTTGTGCCCACAGAACTGCTGCTTACTGGATATTTTCTCTTTTTCAGACCCTTCTCTGTAAACTCTAGGGATGGTTTTGCGTGAAAGTCCCAGTAGATCAGCAGTTTCTGAAATACTCAAATCAGCCCATCTGGCGCCAACAACCATGCCACGTTCAGTCACTTAAATCCCCTTTCTTCCCCATTCTGATGCTCAGTTTGAACTTCAGCAGATCGACTTGACAATGTCTACATGCCTAAACGCATTGAGTTGCTGCCATGAGATTGGCTGATTAGAAATTTGCATTAAGAAGCAGTTGCACAGGTGTCCCTAATAAAGTGGCCAGTGAGTGTATTTAACAGTTCAGAGTTTATCATATCTCAGAGTTGTGCCTTAAATGTCTTGAATTTAAATGTTTTCTTGCAATTCTAACTTCAAAATGAAAAGTGCTATAAAAAAATGAGATATAAACATATATTTAGCACTTCTGAGTTTGTTTCAGAATTGAGACTTCATTTTTCAAAGTTGACAGTTTTAGGATTTCCTGCAATTATGACTTTATTCAAGAGTTTCTACTTGGGAGGTCTAGGATGTCTTTCAATTAGTTTATAACTTAAAACTTGGCTGCTTTTCTGAAAACAAAACAAAATTGTGAAATAAATTGTTTACTTTTTTACGGCTGCAGCGAGCTTAGAAAAAAAAAATTTGAACTATTATGTCTTCACGGTTCCCAACAGTCTCTCTGCCCAAAATACCATGAAATGAGTCACGAAACTCGCTTCGCTAGCTTGGTGTTTAACAAAAGGTGATGCAAACTGGAAAACTGCAAGTAGAAGTAGAGAAAAAAACAGATTTATCAGAAATAGATACACTGATTCTACCCTGACCGGTATATTATCATTAGCAGCGAGGATGTTCAGTGTTGCTTAGTTACAGAATCACTGTTCCGTTTTTCGTGCATTTACTGATTGGTTTGCACCTGGAGACTAATGAGAGGTTAAATCAGGATGTGATGGGTGTCGTGTGCCCGAATTCTCAGAAGGGATCCTGCCCCATTTATGTAAGATCAGTTAAAGTCAGTAAGTAGCGTTTCTGGGGTGGTGTCACTTTTACACTGCTTGTGAAATCTATAAATATCAGTCTAAGCCTCAGGTCTGTTAAACCCTGAGAGTAAATCATAATAAAAAGTCACTTCGTCTCCAGCTGAAAAGGAAACCTGCTTTTTTTGTCATTATCAGGGGATATACACAAATGAATACTACACACAGCAAGTATGTGACAAATGGTTCCTTCTCCTGATTTCATTTTAAGTTACCATTAGTTTGATCATGACTCAAATCAGTAGTAAGTTGATTTTTCAATAATTGCATGAATCAATTAGCATTTTTAATCATATTAATCATAGTTTTTTAATCATATCTTATTTATTTAGCATTTTAAATTGCAGAGCATCAACATAGTTTGGTCTGTAGACTCCTTAAACATCAAAAAGAAAAAAAATAAGCTGAAATAAATGCTTGTAAATGTATCCTGCTAGCCTGAAATGAACTCATGGATGACGCATAGTTTTAAAGCATCTCTCCAGTGCTGTTGACACCGAAAAGTTACAATAGGTGCTTGCTAACAACACAGAAGCACACCTGACATCTGACATTATCTTTGGTAATAACAAATGAGAGCTTCGCAATTTGTGAGAGTCTCATCTCCTTTTTAGAAAATAGAAAAGAAAATTACGGCAACGAACAGAAAGGGTTCATTTCTCTTACACAGGCAAAGTTTAGTTATCAAACTGAAAAGTTCATGGAGGGTTTTTTTTTCTTTGTTAATGTGTGCAAACATTTTTTATTCACATAAATGAGCTCATTGGGTAATTTAGATTACAACTGGTTTCTGTCCGCCTGCCCTAGACCCAGACAAAGGTTAACTATCAGAGTTAATGAGACGAGTGTAAAAACCTGACACTGTTCTGCTCAATTCATCACTGAGCTATGAGTAAACACTTTTTAATGACCTCTGATCCAGCCATCTATTGTAAAAGTGCCATCTGGTGGACTGGCAGAATGACATATCTTCTCAAATAATAGATGAACAGCAGAATGAATTCTGGGGTTTAGCTGGATTTGAGAGTTGAAAGTGTTGCTGCTGAGATTAAGGCTTCAGTCAGAGTCTCATAAGGACTTTAAATCTTCAGCTGTGAAGCAAGATTAATTCATAATCAAAAAATGACATGTTTAACCTCTCCTGACTGTTCCAGCTATGTTTTGTGGTCAATATTAGGTCAGATGAGTTTTAAAGAACAAATAGAAAATATCAGGGAAACGTGTTTACACACTCTCAGAAATAAATGTACGCAAACTGTCACTGGGGTAGTACCTTTTTAAAAGATACACATTTGTACTTAAAGGGTCCATATTGGTACCTCAAAGGTATATATTAGTACCTAAAAATTTTATGATGAATACTTTTGTACTTTTTGGTACTGATATGTGCTCTTGAGGTATTGATATGGACTTTTTAGGTACAAATTTGTACCTTTTGAAAAGGTACCACCTCAGTGACAGTTCACGTTCCTTTATTTCTGAGAGTGTAGCTTGCACAAATCTTGACATTCTAGCAAACATTAGCCAGGCCTTTTTTCACATCTTTTATGCACATTTTTTGGGGTGGGGATACATATATTTTTGGGATATTGCTTTTAAAAACCAAATGATGGAAAGTCAAGATGTGCATTACATTTGAAAATAGCCAATCACTAAATTACAGATACATTGTTATAGGATTTGGCATGCACTTATGTAAATAAACTATGCTTAAAACATATTTACTGAATAAATTCCATGAAGTGCAACAGTTGAAAAAGAAATGTTGTACGAAATAGCGATGCAAATAGATAAAATACAAATCTAACCGAATATGTCATACTATAAATTCACCCGCTTCGAATGTTATCACTTGAATTAATGGGCATTATCAGTGGTTATCAGCTGATATATATGGGCCAGTAGGGGCCTACTGCACCTACTGGTAGGCTCAGAAGGCTGTTATCATCCATCCACATGGTTATTAAGCTATAATAATAGAGAAAATTCCAGATCCAGATCTGTTTTTACATTACTGTGATGGTTTGGGTTTGGGGTAGGGGTGGACGTTAATCAAATACAATTAATGGAAAATTCAATAAATAATATAAATAACTCTCATGGTAACATGTTAGTTTAAGTAACAATTCACACAATTCACTACTGGCTTATTACCCGACTGTTAATTATATATTAACTGTTAATTAGCGCTTATAAATGTAATCTTACTTTACATCCTTATTCCTACCCATTACCTAAACTCAACCACTACCTTAAAAATCCTTAAAATCAGATAATTAGTAGTATATTGAGCTAAAAGTTTTAATTTGTTAATGTTTTGATAATGCCATGGGGTTGTACATTAAAATAAAGTGTGACAGATATTTTTAATAAATAATTTTCCTGACATTATATTCTACAAAAAAAGAACATTTGGGCTGTTTTCATAATTATGAAGGGATAAAACGTGATTCCAAAAATCTCTTTAGTAAAAACATTCAATTCTAATGTCTAACAAATGAAACTAATGAATTGTGAACCTGACTTCATCCAATGTCCATATTTTTGGGGCTAGAAATAAATTAATTAGAAACAAAGTCCAAAGACATGCTCTATAGGTGAATTGAATAAACTAAATTGCCCGTAGCGTATGAGTGTGTGTGAGAATGAGTGTGTATGGGTGTTTCCCAGTACTGTGTTGCGGGTGGAAGGGCATCCACTACATAAAACATATGTTGGAATAGTTGGTGGTTTATCCACTGTGGCCACCTCTGAAATAGAGACTAGGCTGAAGGAAAATTAATGAATTATTATTATTATTATTATTATTATTATTATTATTATTATTATTATTATTATTATTATTATTATTATTATCCTATTCACCATCTTACCTTAAGAACTTACATTCATGCTTCTGTATGTCAGAACTTTCTATAGCTCCTCGGCAGCTAAACTGGAAATAAAATAAGAGGTAGACATTATTCTAGCCCAAAATGCCCTCACATGTCCCTGGATCCTGTCAAAAGAGCTTCGTCAGATGCTGTTGAAAACCGCTCCACAGAAACACAGCACCATTCACACCTGCAAAACACATTGTTTGCTCACTTCTCTGCTGGTTCAGCCTGCTGGGTAAGCGAGGAGAAGCAGTGATCTGAGCTCACCATGGAGAGTCTGTTTTGATGGGCAAAAACTTTAGGTTTTGCTACATTTACACTCCAGCTGTACCAGCTCACAGACCAGAGCTTGGGTTAGGGCCTTATACGGTAGTTATTCCATTACCTCTGGTTGTTTTAGCATTATTTGATTGTTAAAGAGAGAATTTTTTGCTCTTTTTTCCTATTCGCTTAAATGTGTATGGGAAGAGACATTGTAGTTTGCAGAGTCCACAATAAAGTTTTTGTTTGTTTGTTTGTTTGTTTGTTTGTTTGTTTGTTTGTTTGTTTGTTTGTTTGTTTGTTTGTTTGTTTGTTTGTTTGTTTGTTTGTTTCATACAGTTTTACTCTGTATATTTAGTTTAAATGCCAACGAAAAGTTATTTAAATCTTGACTTGACTTGAAATTTTCACCAGAGGTTGATAACAATAAAAAACATACATATATGAAAAGAAAACAAATCTAATTAGTTTACAAACTAGGTTATGTGTAATAAAATAAAAATTACACAGGAAAAAAGTATTGAACACATGAAGAAAGTTAGTTGTAGAAAGGCAGTGAAAACCCAGACAGCAGCTGAAATCTCTTAGTAGTTGTTTAGCAACCCTAAACAACATGTCCTTCGTCATTGTAAAAGAATATTAGCTGATTCAGTCCAACAGCTACATTACCAGGATGAAAAAAATTTATCCAGAGTGGACATTTCAGCAAACAATGATCCAAAACACAGCCAAGGAAACTCAAATGCTTTCAGAGAAAGAAAATCAAGCTGTAGAATGGCCCAGCCAATCACCTGACTTGAATCCAATAGAAAATACAAAATAAAGATCAGATTTAATAGATAAAACCCACAGAACCATCAAGATTTTTACACTCTGTTGAAGTCTGAGAAAAAAGTCACACTTGAGCAATGCATGTGACTTTATAAAGTATAAAGTATTAACTACATTTTAGTAGTTCAGTACTTTCTCCTTGTGTCATTCCGTTGTTATTACACAACATATTTTTTAAAATATATTTTTTATTTTGTTATATATTAATGTTTGTATTGTTTGGGTTTTTACCAAAATCTGGTTCAATTCCATGTCAACAGGTCCTTGCCAATTCCATGTAAACTTTTGTGAATAACATTATTACAGTGCAAAACAGCTGTTTTCTTTTGGAATGCATTTTCCATTATTTCGTTTAGAGTGTCACATGATCCTTTAGGAGTCATTCTAATCATTTACACTGTAAGCATCTATAATCAATAGAAATGCTGAAAAGAAGTGTTACATCTCTCTCTTTTAGCAAATAGTTATTTGTGAAGCATTAACTCTATATTAAAAGTGTGTACTCACAATAAGCTATCTGAACCATGACCAGGCATATTTAACCCCCATTTCCTGGTTCCTATGACAAGTTTGAGCGCTCCAAATTGGGCCCAGGCACGGTTCAGTTGTAAGAGGTGTGCCAGAGTGCAGTTCAGTTTGGCTTTGCAGTGGTACACTTCTAGTAATGTAATCTGTATGTATATAGCGCATTTATCGTGTATGGCCATACACCCAAAGCACTTCACAATCATGAGGGGGGTCTCTCCACACCACCACCAGTGTGCAGCATACACCTGGATGATACGACAGCAGCCACAGGACAACGGCGCCAGTGCACTCACCACACACCAGCTATTGGTGGAGGGAAGAGACAGTAATAGAGCCAATTCAGTGGATGAGGATGATTGGGAGGCTATTATGGGTAAGTGCCAATTGAGGGACTTTGGCCAGGACACCGGGGTTACACCCCTGCTCTTTATGAGAAGTGCCATGGGATTTTTAATGACCACAGAGAGTCAGGACCTCGGTTTAACGTCTCTTCCGAAAGAAGGCACCCACTGGCAGTAAAATTTCCCCTTCACTTTTTCTGGGGCATTAGGACTCATGCAGACCACAGGTTGAGCACCCCTTGCTGGCCTCTCTAACACCACTTCCAACAGCAACCTAGTTTTCCCATGTAGTCTCCCATCCAGGTATTGACCAGACTCAGCCCTGCTTAGCTTCAGTGAGTAACTGGTCTTGGGCTGCAGGGTGAAATGGCTAGCGTGAGTGCAAAGTGAGCCTGAGCACTGTGCAATGTCACTTTTAAGGGACTGTTTCATATGGATTTTTTTAATCATTCTTACATTTCAATGAACACAAACTGTCATAGTTTATTAATAATACAACCCCACCCCCCACCCCCCACCGCTACACGACAACTGTCACCATAGGCAGAGGGTGAACAAACTCCAGGGTAAGGCTAATATTTGCGCTGCCCTTTAATGCATTTAAAAAAGATTTGCGACCGACCAAGAAGAGGTTTTAACAAAAGCACCGCCTATCAACAAACGTCTATTATATTCAACATGCACATTAAATAATTGTATTATTATTATATTAACTATTTGCATCTAAAAATAAAAATGCAATTTAAACATTGCTGAAGAAAAGAAGAGTCAAAGTGCAACTTGTTTTGTACATACAACTGATTTGATATAACAAAAATATAAGAATTTAATAGTGTGATAAAACATTTCAGTGTAGTGTGTATCTTAAGCTGTTGTTGGTCTGAATTCATCTTCATAATGTTGAGACCAACTCAGAAGCTTATATTTGATATCTTGACGTAAAAGGCCAATGCATTTGAGATTGTGAACAAACTAGCAAAACACTGTATTTTCTCCATCCTCCACACAGGAATATGATGGAGGCTGACAGCGAGAAAGCAGCACCCATACTCAATAACAGCCTGCTTACAGATCTGCCAGTCAAATGTCAGAGCACCAGCAGCATGTAATTCACTTCAGCTGATTTTCATACCTTGTGACCTGATCCCGGGTCACCTGTAAACTTTGAAGTCTCCACTTTGTCTCTTTGTGGGGGAAATGTTCAGTTTGTGTTTGTACAGGGTATGTTGATGGCTTCAGATGTGGAGTTCAGCACAGGTGTTGTGGTTTTGTTCTTCGGTTTATTGAGTTTTGCTTCCTCCGCTTCAGGGATTTGTTTAGAACTCCAGAAAATCTTAATTGTAGATGGTCGTGTCCCGAGTCAGTGCTAGACCTTTAGTTCGCATTTACACTACATGGTTCAAGTGACCCAAGGCTGATTACTTCTTTCTATCTGTCACAGATTAAATACTGAAAAAATAAACACTACCTGACAAAAACTTTTACCAAAATGCCTTGATTTTTATTATATAAGAAGGACAGTAAGGTTTTACTTTACTTAGACAAAAGTCTTGTCACTTAACAGAAATAATGCACAGTATAGAATATAACGTCATGGTGCAGTGGAAAAAGAATTATTATTATTGTGTATGACTCCCATGAGCTTGGAGGACTGCATCCATACATCTCAAATAACTTATTAATAAAGTCATCTGGAATGGCAAAGCAAACATTCTTGCAGGACTCCCAGAGTTCAAGATTCTTTGCATTCATCTAAAATGCCTCCTCCTTCATCTCACCCCAGACATGCTCAATAATGTTCATGTCTGGTGACTGGGCTGGCCAATCCTGGAGCTCCTTGACCTTCTTTGCATTCAGGAACTTTGATGTGGAGGCTGAAATATGAAAAGGAGCGCTTTCCTGCTGAAGAGTTGCCCTCTCTGGTGGTTTGTAATGAAATGGGCAGCACAAATGTCTGGATACCTCAGACTGTTGATGTTACCATCCACTCTGCAGATCTCTCACATGACCCAATACTGAATGTAACCCAAACATATGATTTTCCTTCTTCAAACTTGACTGATTACTGTGAGAATCTTGGGTTCATATGGGTTCCAATAGGTCTTCTGCAGTATTTGTGATCATTGGGATGCAGTTCAACAGATGATTCATTGAAAAAATCTACCATCTGACACTTTTCCAAATAATCAACTAGAAGTCAAGTTATTATTTGTTGCTCTTACAGCTGGGATTGATGACAAGACTATTGTCAGGTAGTGTATATTTTGTACCAACTTAAAAGAACTGTAATTTGTTAAATATTTGATTATCAATGTCTATTTCAGCTTTGGTTAAATCTTTAACATTTATTTTAGTCTAAATTTAAAAAAACACATATTTATTGTGGTCAAGAAAAAAATAACATTCACACAAAGTAAAAGAAAATTGTTTACTATGGAGACCACTAATTATTAACCTTTAATTTTTATTTATTTTTTCTACTTTGGCACAACGTAGATTTTTATTTTTTAAAAAACAATGTTTTTACCCTAACATCAAAGTATAATTTTGCTTTAGGCCAACCTAAGAAATTACTGTAATTTGTTTCACCGAAAAGTATTCATTTTCCTCAAATTATTGTTTTGACTTGGTTTAAAAAAAGGGATTTAATATTAATCAAATATTTATTCTGCCCAAGGAAAACAAAAATGACATCCACTCAATGGTAAAATATTGTTTTTATAGAGATCAGGAATTACAGTTTTTCTCAGTTGCTTTGGTGCATTTCTCACAACACTATTTATATTTGCGCAACAGTTAATGCATTTCTCTAAACAATTAGTCATTTGTGCACATCATAGCAGTTTCTCATTCCTTCCAACAAATTGCAAATGCTTTTGGACATGTATCAATTGCTTTCATACAACTCTCTGCTGTTTTATAACATTATCATTTGCTTATGTCATGTCAGTCAAAATTAACTAAACTTGTAAATGCTGAATTGTCATTTCATATAAAACTAATAGTCCTCATTTCATTACTTGAGTCATTACATACAAAAATGGTGAACTAGTGGTCAAAATCTGTCAAGCTAATTTTATACAAAAAAATAAAAATATATTTGTATTCCTGAAAATGTCTTCTTAATTGAACAATTTCATGAATGATTTACACACCTATTTATGTTGTAGGTTCAGTTCCAATATGTACTGTGTTATTGTTTATAGAAGTTTACCCAAAGGAAGTTTATGTTTGTTGTAAATAAGGGTGTATTTCTTTTGCATAATGCTGTAAATAAATTAGAATTGCAAAGAGCATATACAGTAAAAATGTAAAACATACATATTCAGTGTCTTGTACTCAGATACCTCACTAAATGCAGTGATGTCCAACTTTGAGCATTTTCCGGAAGTGTCACCAAATTTTTGTCACCATTTTTGCATTGGAAAATGTAGAGTAAACTGTCATAATGAAAACATGACAAAGCCATTTGACTATCTTGTTCATAAACAATGGTGTCAGGACTTTTCATCTTGATGACACTGACACTTTCATTGACATAAATACTTGCATTTGAGAAATGAGCTCTCCATTTGTGACATGCTTTTGCAGGTTATCAACTAGGTTTTGCAGTTTGTACTAATTGTTGTGAGAAATGCATTAACTGTTGTGCAAATGTAAATAGTGTTGTGAGAAGTGCACCAAAGCGACTGAGAAAAACTGTAATTTCCCCTTCTAGGGAACTTCAACACTGCGTCTAACCAGAACGCTAGGGGGAACACCTCTTTTATACGCGTCTTGAAGCACATGTGAAATCAATCTAATGTAATTAAGCGGTGTCGTCAGACCAGAGAGTATAAAAGCCTGCACTGAGCCTTCAGTGTTAACTTCTTTGCTTTCAAGAAGCACGCACGTGAAAAAACACCCTCTCTGTGACCATTCATTACTGACTTTGCATACACAAAATACAAAAAAACTGACAAACTAGCTTTTTTGTTTTTGATATGGCAGAAAAAAACTTTAAACGCTGTGTGCCTCCATGTCCCCGTTTTATCACGGCTGGTGACTCACATGATTTGTGTTTAGAGTGTTTGGGAGAGGAGCATGCCCTGGCAGCATTTGAGAATGCTGACTGTGTGCACTGTGATGCTCTCTCCCGCAAAGTGCTGCGTAGTCGGAGGGAGTTCTTTAATAAAACTCCCGCGGCTCGCGCTCCTCGCGGTTCGGGTCCCGCTCGTGCTGAGGCTGAGCGTAGGCTCCGTTCATGGGGTTCCCAATTAGATTTAGCGGACGAGATGGAGACGGACTCTGTCCTTTCTCTTCCTCTATCCGCGAGATCTAATCCTCCCTCGGGAGTGTCAGAAGCACGCTCTGCGGTTTCTTCTGCGCCTCGTGGGAGGGCGGCGTCATCCGTTTCCGAGGAAACCGATGCTCCGCTACAGCAAAGCCAAAGAGGGTCGGGGGATCTGCCACCCCGGTCAGTAGAATATGAGGAGTTAGTGGAGGTGATTTCACGTGCTGCTGACAGGTTTGATGTAATAGACTGGCAGCCAGCACGTGAGCAGCAGCAGCTGCGTCTGACAGGAATGCTGGATGAGAGAGAATTACCCAGCAGAGTTGATCCTCCACTGAGGGACCTCCCCTTCTGTCCCGAGTTACATCATGCGGTTTCTAAATCATGGAACAATCCGTATTCAGCTCGTTTAATGACACCAAAAACGGCTATTTATTCAGCAGTTCGTGGGCTGGGGGAAAAAGCATGTACAGAAATGCCAAAAATAGAAGAGGATCTAGCACGTCATCTTCGTCCAGATTTAAAATCTGCAAGGGTCCCTCCTTTGTCATCTAGACCATTAAGAGTCACATCTGGTCTAGTTGGCAAAGCATACATGACGGCTGGTCAGTCTGTCGGATGCCTGCACACTATGTCAGTGTTGCAGGCATATCAGGCTGACCTAATAAAAGAGTGCTTAGATGGTGGGGGAGCAACACCCGAACAGCTTCGAGAAGGAGAAGGAGCGGCACCTCTGGCTGACACAAGCAGAGGTGTCAGAAAGTGATAGAGCTATTTTTTTGGACGCTCCAATATCAAGCTCAGGGCTTTTTGGTGACGCCGTCAATCGCGTCGCCGAATCCTTTGACCGAGTGAAAAAACGCTCTAGCTCCCTCGGTGACTTTCTCCCCCCCAAGATCTAAAAGTCAGGGGGCTGCTAAAAGACAGCCCCAGCCGTCAACCAGCTCCTCATATCGGGCGGTACAAAAGGAGAGTGTGGCGTCTCGGGCTCCCCCTCAGGAAAAGAGGGCCTGGAGAGCACGCTCTCAGCCTGAGCCTTCCTCAAAAAATCTCACAAGGAAAATAGTAATTTCCAGGAAGGCGAAGGATAAAAGGAAGTCCTGACGTGTTGGGAGTCAGGATTCCCAGGGCCCCCCCTGGACATCGAGAGCGCCATTCGGCGCCCTCATTGAACCAGGGTCCGCGGAGAAAGGGATTTTTGTCTCCCGGGGTGGGCATTCCTCAGTGTCTGAGGGCATTGGGGACCCCACCCCCTCTTCGGAGGGTCCAAGAGCAACCAGAGGCTAGTCTCGAGAGGCTGGTACCCCTAGCACATTTTTTGGCAGCGTGGAAACACCTGCCGATGGTGTCTCAGTGGGTCCTGTTCACGGTGGAACACGGCTACAAAATACAGTTTTGTGCACGGCCACCTCACTTCAACAGTGTTACACCCACCATAGTGAAGCCAGAACAGGCTCTGGTTATGGAACAGGAAGTACTGGCTCTATTAAAAAAAGGCGCGATAGAGCGTGTTCTCCCACTCAACAGAGAATCAGGGTTTTACAGCCGGTATTTTATAGTTCCCAAAAAGGATGGGGGACTGCGTCCCATATTAGATCTGAGAAATCTAAATCGGTCCGTCGGGGCCCTCAGGTTCAGGATGTTAACCATCAAAAACGTGGTGTCACAAATTCAGTCCGAGGACTGGTTTGTGACAATAGACCTGAAAGACGCATACTTCCATATATCCATCCTTCCCCAACACAGGAAGTACCTGAGGTTCGCTTTCGGAGGCGAAGCGTTCCAGTATCGGGTTCTTCCATTCGGTCTAGCTCTGTCACCTCGAACCTTCACCAAAGTAGTCGAAGCGGCACTAGCACCACTTCGTATGCAGGGTATACGTATCCTAAACTACATAGACGATTGGCTAATTCTAGCTCAGACTCACGATATGGCAGTTCGACATCGAGATGTCATTCTTACCCATATCAGAAGGTTGGGGTTTCGGTTGAACACTGCAAAAAGTGTGCTTGTTCCAGCCAGGACGACCATTTTTTTAGGTGTGCTATGGGACTCCATGACGATGCGAGCACGTCTGTCCCCGCCACGAATCGCTTCGATTCAGTCAGCCGTACACAGAGTCAAACTAGGCCAGTTCATCACTGTGAAACACTTTCAGAGAGTGTTGGGTCTCATGGCAGCAGCAGCCAGCATGATTCCGTTTGGTCTGCTGTACATGAGACCCCTGCAGTGGTGGCTCAAATCCAGGGGGTTTTCCCTCAAGGGGAATCCTTTCCGCATGATCAAGGTCTCGCGGCGCTGCCTTCGAGCCTTAAGTATGTGGAAAATGCCCTGGTTCCTGTCCCAGGGCCCAGTGTTGGGGGCTGTCTGTCATCGCGTCATGCTTATGACAGATGCTTCTTTAACGGGCTGGGGAGCAACCCTGAGGGGGCTTCCTGCAGCGGGACAATGGGGAGAACATCATCGTTCTTGGCACATAAACTGCCTGGAGATGATGGCCGTGTTTCTGGCCTTAAAACACTTTCTCCCCGATTTAAGGGGCCATCATATTCTAGTCCGCACGGACAACACATTGGTGGTCGCTTACATCAACCATCAGGGGGGTCTGAGGTCTCGAATGCTATGCAAGCTGGCACATCGGATCCTCCTGTGGGCCCAGAACAAAATTCTGTCCATCAGGGCAATGTATGTCCCGGGCCATCTGAACAAGGGAGCAGATCTCCTGTCGAGGCAGGGGGTGAGATCCGGGGAATGGAAACTTCACCCCGAGGTGGTGGAGACCATTTGGGAAAAATTCGGGAGAGCGCAGGTAGACCTGTTTGCTTCCCAAGAGACCACGCATTGCATACTGTGGTTTTCTCTCTCGCATCCAGCCCCTCTGGGATTGGATGCCATGGTGCAGACGTGGCCGAGGCTTCGTCTGTATGCTTTTCCCCCGGTCGCTCTGCTCCCAGGAGTCCTGGAGAGGGTCCGTCAAGACGGGATTCAGTTACTGCTGGTAGCCCCGTTTTGGCCTACGAGAATTTGGTTTTCAGACCTCATAGCCCTGCTGGCGGGTCTCCCGTGGGAGATCCCCATCAGGAGGGACCTTCTGTCCCAGGCGGGAGGAATGATACTTCATCCCCAACCCGACCTGTGGAAACTGTGGGTGTGGCCTCTGAGGGGGCCCACCTCATAGAGTATGGACTGTCAACCGAGGTTGCTCAGACCATTCTAAGCTCCAGGGCTCCCTCCACAAGGAAGCTTTATGCCCTAAAATGGGCTCTCTTTTCAGCTTGGTGTAGAGAACACCAGCTGAACCCAGTCAGCTGTCAGGTAGCCTCAGTGCTGGAATTTCTCCAAGATCGCCTGTCTGCTGGGTTAGCTGCATCCACTCTGAGAGTGTATGTTTCAGCTATAGCGGCCTACCGTTCCCCCCTAGATGATGAGTCACTAGGGCAGGACCCGCTTATTCGTCGCTTCCTACGTGGAGCCATAAGGCTAAGGCCTGTCAGCACACACAGAGTACCGACATGGGATTTAACATTGGTGCTCGAGGGCATCTCTGTTCCCCCATTTGAGCCACTGCAGGAGGCTTCAGATAAGTTTCTGACATTAAAAACAGCTTTTTTATTAGCTATTTCTTCTCTAAAAAGGGTTGGTGACCTCCAGGCTCTGTCGGTTGCACCTTCATTTCTGGAGTTTGCTCCGGGCATGTCCAAAGCCTTTCTTTATCCCAGACCTGGGTATGTGCCGAAGGTGCCCACTCATGTGGCGAGACCTGCTGTGCTGCAGGCCTTTAATCCGCCCCCATTTCAGTCGTCGGACCAAGAGAAATTGAATTTACTCTGCCCAGTTAGGGCTCTGGATACGTATGTTAACCGGGTTAGCAACTGGAGAAAGAGTGAGCAGTTACTGGTCTGCTTCGGACCCTCAAAGAGGGGGAGTCCGGCGAACAAGCAGACTATAAGTAATTGGATAGTTGAGACTATTTCGGTTACCTATCAGGTTGCTGGACGTCCCGCACCTAAATTTAAGGCCCACTCCACAAGGGCTGTAGGGGCCTCCAAAGCTTCTATTTCGGGCTCTGCCCTTTCTGACATTTGTTTGGCGGCAGGATGGTCGACGCCACATACATTTGTGCGTCATTATCAGCTCGATGTAGACCCCTCACCAGGGTCCTCTGTTCTCACTGCGTAGTGTGCGTTCACAGTCAGCAGTGAATCTTGCCTAGTGGGTATTGCGTTCCCCTAGCGTTCTGGTTAGACGCAGTGTTGAAGTTCCCTAGAAGGGGAACGTCTCAGGTTACGTATGTAACCATAGTTCCCCGAGAGGGAACGAGACACTGCGTCTTCCGCCATACTCTCTTCTGCCTGTTACTTCTTTCAAGCAAATTTGAAGTTAACACTGAAGGCTCAGTGCAGGCTTTTATACTCTCTGGTCTGACGACACCGCTTAATTACATTAGATTGATTTCACATGTGCTTCAAGACGCGTATAAAAGAGGTGTTCCCCTAGCGTTCTGGTTAGACGCAGTGTCTCGTTCCCTCTCGGGGAACTATGGTTACATACGTAACCTGAGACGGTTCATGTGGTCACATGACATGAAAACTGCTGGTTTAAAGAAAAAATACTACTATAAGTAAAAAAAAAATGCTTTGGATTTTACCTAGTTGAATAGTTACTTAAATGAAACTCAATAAAACAGTTTATAACAACATCAAAACATAGCCCTGGATATTTCTGGAGATCGTGAATTATGTAGCCAGAAGTACGCATCGCTGCATTTTATATTTAAAATAAACATTAAAGGGCATGACGCCATTCCTTTTCTCGCGTATCAGCTGACCACTTACCTCCGTATAGACGGCTTTTCCAATGTTACCAGTTTGTCTGGTTGCTTGATATGTACGTCAGTGGACTTGAGATGCAGAGTTGACCACGACAACGGGGTTTGAGTCTGGTAAAGAACGGTTCCAGAAAGCGGGTAAGACAAAAACAAAAGCTAAAAAATAAAATAAACAAGCAAATAACAGGTGAGAATGTGGTAAAATCTGCAAACGTGGTAAAAATCACGGGGCTTTTCTTTTTCTGGATTGCTTTTTAAAACACTGTAGTTGAGTTTAGGAAAGGGGGTGGGTGGGTTAATCAGGGCTTTTTTAAAACTCTATTGGTTGGGTTTAGGGAAGAGAGAGGGTGGGGGGATTGGTCGGTTTGTGAGTCAGTAAGTTAGTAAGTCAACAGCAGCCTCTGGTGGATTTACTTGACAACAGCAGGCACGAATAACACTCGTGAGAAAAAATTTGGGATCTGAAAAAGCATACACAGCGGCCTCTGATGGATTCACCAAAACAAAAACTGCAAAAAATAGCTCCTGGGATGTATTTTTCTCTCTCCAGAAATGTATATAGGGGTACATAATCAAAATAAGCCTGGGTTGGTTTATAATCAGAAACCAAAAATTTTCACTTAATTCAATATAAAAATGTACTATTAATGAAAGACACTGTAGTTTCACCTTTTTTCAGTGAATATGACCACAGGGGCATTGTAAGAGGGGGAAAAGAGTGACTGAGTGCATACGGTCCTGGCATGTTGAGGACTGAAACATTATTGTTGTGATGTGTGTATACCTGCATGCTGTGCACAATATTCAGATCCTAGCTGTTTTAACAAGCTATGGGAATCAACACACCCACATGTCTGCATAGACGCCTTGTCATAGGCACAGCACAGCATGCACGCATATTTGGGTGATTGTGTTGGTTGTTTAAGAACAATGCTAAATGCTAATTGGCAGTGAGGGAGAGCATTCTCAGTAGAGAGGAGCTTGAGAGAGTTAAGTGTGTTGAGCGTGTCAAAAAAAAAAATACAAATACAAATATCAGGTTACCAAAAAAAGAGGAGGAGGAGGAGAGAGAAAAAAAACTTAAAGGATAAGAACTTCTTACAATATTTTTGGTCTGCATTTGTCTCCCTAAGATGGTAAAGATAAACTATATAGCAGAAAATTAACATTCTTATCTCACATGTAAATTGTGCAAACCTGAGACCATTTTAGATAGATAGATAGATAGATAGATAGATAGATAGATAGATAGATAGATAGATAGATAGATAGATAGATAGATAGATAGATAGATAGATAGATAGATAGATAGATAGATAGATAGATAGATTTAATACAAATAAGTCTGACCACATGACTGCTCCTGCTGTGTTTACAAGTATGGGTCATGCGGTGTGGATAAACTGTGCTAGAACTGTCCGATCCATTTGCCTGTTAAGAAAGAGAGACAGAAAGTGAAGCCTGCTTTAAAGCAAAACAGAGCGCTCTGTAAATGTCAAATATAAATACGTGTGTGACGAAGACTGGCCTTTGTGCTTGGTCTCAATGGAGCCTACAGTTTAATAGAGGCCTGAGAGAGCTAGTGATCATCCAGGCGGCACAAGGAGTGGTCTAATGTGTGCCCACTTACCACTGTGGCATCAGCGCCTGCAATTACCAAGGAGGATCCAATCAAACACTGCTGTGTGTTTTGCTTTACCCCTTGCTGGGCGTTTGGCTTCACTGCCATGGCGGCTCTTGCTCAGACGCAAACGCGAAAATGGAAACACGGAGTCAAGTGAATGTTCATCACAGCTGCAGTTCAAATGTCTTGGTCGATAAGATGTGGATGTAATTGTGTTGCAGATGGATGAATGCCATTGATTATTATGTGGTGCGTTAACTTGAGCATGTAAAGATACATTAGGTGTACATTTAGACCACATGAAAAAAAATTAGCTTGAGAATTACATGTAAACCGATGTGTGTTTTTTATGCTAAATTGATCATATGTTTGAAGCGTTCTTTTGCATGGACAAAAAAGTGCAGTTGTTTTTATTATAATGTTTCCTGCATGTCCTTAAAGGGTTAGTTTACCCATTTACTTGTTTTTTCAACCTTTATGAGTTTCTTTCTTCTGATGAACACAATAGAAACCTGTAACCATTGAATTCCATAGTATTTTTTCCCACTATGGAAGTCAGTGGTTACAGATTATCATTTTTAGTGTTCAACTGAAAAATGAAACTCAGAAAGGTTTGAAACACAGAGGAAATAGTGAAATTCAAAGTGCTTTACATAAACAGGAATAAAAGAGACAAGTATAAGAAAATAAAAACAAATAATAAAAATGATTAAAAACAGATTAAAATGTGGTAAAACAGGTTATAAAAGGATGAAAAAGAAAAGAAAGACATAGTTCGATCTATCAGACGTAGCACAGTGTTCATTTAGTAAAGGCACAGCCAAACAGATGTGTTTTCAGTCTTGATTTGAATAAGCCTAATGTTGGAGCACATCTGATCATTTCTGGAAGCTGATTCCAGCAGCCGAAAGCAGATTCTCCCTGCTTTGACTGAACTCTGATGACCCATACTTGTAAACACAGCAGGAGCAGCCATGTGGTCAGACTTATTTGTATTAAATCTATCTATCTATCTATCTATCTATCTATCTATCTATCTATCTATCTATCTATCTATCTATCTATCTATCTATCTATCTATCTATCTATCTATCTATCTATCTATCTATCTATCTATCTATCTATCTATCTATCTATCTATCTATAGATAGAACTCTGAATTTCTATAGTTTATATGATCCTAAAGATCTGAGTGATCTGTTTGTATTCAGTCAGCATATCTGTAATGTATTGAGGTCCTAGGCCATTTGGTGATTTATAGACAAGAAGTAATACTTTAAAATCTATTCTGAATGTAACTGGGAGCCAGTGTAAAACCTGAGGACAGGTGTGATGTGCTTTGATTTCCTGGTTCTGGTCGGAATCCTGACCGCAGCATTCTGGATGTGCTGCAACTGTCTGACTGTCTTATTGGGAAAGCCCGTGATGAGGCCGTTACAGTAATCCACCCTGCTGCTGATAAAAGTTTCTCTAAGTCTTCACTGAAAACAAAGCATCTAATTCTTGCAATGTTTTTGAGATGATAGTATGCTGATTTACTAACTGCTTTCACATGACTATTGAAACTCAGATCTGACTCCAGAGTCACACCAAGATTCTTGACCTTATGTTTTGTTGTTTGACCCTTAGAGCCAAGGTACGCATTCACCTTGAGAACCTCATCTCTGTTCCCAAATGCGCGTGTGTATGTGTGTGTGTGTGTGTGTGTGTGCGTGTGTGTGTGTGTGTATGTATATATATATATATATATATATATATATATATATATATATATAAAAGGTCATCCCTTTTCTGCAGGAATTTAAATTGTATCAGTTTTTACAACCACGACCATGGCAAGATAGCAGACTTGACAATATGCCTGCAGCAATCAAAAAATATTAATCTACGTAACTATCTCTATTTTTAGCAATTAATCTGCAAATTGATGGCACTATTAAGCAATCTTTTTATTATTATTTGTGACTTTTCTGAACGTTTCTTGACTTTCTGGTGACTTTTGATGGGTTATACAGATTTGGACCACCTTTTTTTCCACATTTGGCGGCTGTTAACACATTTCAAAGCCATCGGACTCTTGGGGTCTGGTTAAGGTAAACAGCATCTGTGCCGCTGATAAATGAGCTGTCTGTCACATGTTTGCTTGAACATCACTGAGGGCTTCAGAGACCTCTTGCTTCGTACCTTCTTTGATAAGAGTGAAAACCCAGAAGAATAAAAAATCTTTGGAAAAACAAATACTTTATATCAGTAGAAACTACTCTTCCTCATGTTTATTTGCATTTACTGTAAGCCACTTGTACATCTTGTTAAGACACAAGTTGGATGTGAAGATGATATATGAACATCTGAAGAGATGTTTTAAAAACTAAAGAAACTATCAATAAAAAAAAAAAATAGGCTCATCGATTCAGCTCATCTCTAGGTCTGGTAGAAGCACTTTTAGCTTAGCATATAGAGTATGTCATTGATATGAATTAGACCATTAGCATCTCCCCCAAAAATGACCAAAGACCTTGACTAATTTTCTTATTTTAAAGCTTGACTCTTCTATAGTTACATTGTAAATCCAATGGAAAATGAAAACTTGCTATTTTCTAGGCTAATATGACTAGATAGAACTACACTCTCATTCCACCGTAATAATCAAGGAACTTTGCTGTTGTACCATTTACTGTAAATATGTGTAAAATATATTTTGTTTTTTTGTAATTTCAATAATATTACTGAATAATAATAAAATGTTTAGTTGATATGCGTACAATACAGTTTTCAAAGTGATATTTTCTGTCATTTAGTAGACTTATTATATGAGACTTATTAAACCTTTGTTTACCAAGCAATGGGTTCTAATTAGAATTACATTGTAAACCATAAATAAAAGTTAAAAAGTTATTATTTTTATATTATGTGTAATTTTTCAAATTTTATACTCTCAAGGTTCTAGCTCCAGCTCTCAAATCATTCCGCATATGTTTTTGTTCAAAATTCTATACAGAAAAAGTAGAAAATAAACTGATTTTAAGTACTTAAGTACTGATTTTAAGTACTAGTATCTAATAAGTTCCAGTACCTATTAAATCAGTAATTTAATGAATAAGTACACTCAAAAAATGATTTTGCTGCTTGTTCAAACTACTTATTTAAAATGAGCTGAAACAACACAATTCTTGAGGATTTTTTGGAACAACTTAACTGTTTTATTTTCAATCCACCTAAATTGTTTAGGCCAACTTAAGTGGTTTGTGTTGGGACAACATGAATTAATTGTGTGTAACCCTGCATTTTTACAGTGAACTAAGTAATAGTAGTACTGAAAAAGATAACTAAAAGCATAAGTATTTATGCTTTAAATATGTAATCCATTAGGTTACTTCAAATCATTGTTCTACGAGGCAAAAATGCCCATAAAATGTCAACAAGCCACTTGCTCAATTTGCAAAATACAAATATGTCTTATGGAAAAGAATGGAACGACTTTAGTTCTGTTCAATGGTTAAATCTAGTTGTTTGAAAATAAATGAAGAAATAATCAGATTAATTAGGTGAGAACTTGTTGATTGAATGAGATTTAAGCTCTTTGTATGAACGACTCTCTCTAGTGAGTTGCTGTCCACCTCAATCATAGCAGGTGGCTGCATGCACTTATATGCTGGTTTGCACACCCACCAATAAAACGCCATAAAAAGAAGTCACTATGCATGCTTAGCTTTACCGACTGAACTTCTGGATTTCTGCAGTTGTGGTGTTCTACATATACAGTTGAAGTTAGGATTATAAGCCCCCCTTTAAATTTTTTATTTCTTTTTTAAATATTTCCCGAATGATGTTTACACTTGTAAACACAGCAGGAGCAGTGATGCGGTCAGACTTATTTGTATTTAATTTTTTATGTATATATCATTTATTTATTTTTAAATATTATATATATTATTATATATACTCTTCTGTCTTGACAAAATTATATATTTATTTTTGTGCAGTGGCCTACATGAAGAGTATTGAAAAGTATAGCAAGTTTCCTGATGATTATCAAATTACAACTACTAATTATTATTAATATTTTATAACGGTATTTAAACTAAATAAATAAATAAATATGTATATAAAGTTGAAGTCAGAATTATTAGCCCTCCTTTATTTTTGTTTTATTTTTTAAATATTTCCTAAATGATGTTTAACAGAGCAAGGAAATATTCACTGTATGTCTGATAATATTTTTTCTTCTAGAGAAAGTCTTATTTGTTTTATTTTGGCTAGAATAAAAGCAGTTTTTAATTTTTTAAGGTCAAAATTATTAGCCTCTTTAAGCTTATTTTTTTCTGATAGTCTACAGAACAAACCATCGTTATACAATAACTTGCCTAATTACCCTAACCTGCCTAGTTAACCTAATTAACCTAGTTACGCCTTTAAATGTTACTTTAAGCTGTATAGAAGTGTCTTGAAAAATATCTAATAAAATATTATTTACTGTCATCATGGCAAAAGATAAAATAAATCAGTGATTAGAAATGAGTTATTAAAACTATTATGTTCAGAAATGTGTTGAAAAAATCTGCTCTCCGTTAAACAGAAATTGGGGAAAAAAATAAACAAGAGGGCTAATAGTTCTGACTTCAACTGTTTATGGCCAACTTATTCTTGGCACAAGTAACTTGGAGACAAAAACATAATGATTTAATTTTTGCCTTCAAACAAGCTACTGGGACATGAACACTGGTGCTTGCACTTGAACAAGACTGATGTAGTGATTGAATGAAGAAGGTGCACATTTGTAGCTGGACAAAAGCTCTCCTAGCCAGTGGTTATGACACTGTTCCTTTAAATGCTGTGCTAGAGCAAGTAAGCTTGGAGCAGAACAATCACTGATGCTTAGTACATCATTTACTTTTTTTTGTAATTGGTATTTCATTAAATACCATAGTTTTCTTCTGTGTTGCTATTTTACACCTTCAAAAATGTTTGTTAAAAAATGCTCTTGTTATAATTTTATGTTTATTTGTGTTAATGTGTAAATGTTAGGTTTTGAGGAGGGGGGATTGGGGGTTTGTCTCACGCCATGGTTTAACTTATCTGCCAAAAAGATACTTTGAGACATATTGTGAGGATGTAAGGCAAAATAGCTTCATTGGTAATTTGATGAAATCACAGCGAGCTAACTGCAAGTTAAGAACTTCAATGTTGCCAACTAAGGCAAATTTAGTTGAAGTAACACAACAATTAAAGCAAATAATTTTTTGAGTGTGTATTCAATTCTGCATTTGACCTTTTCTTTCAAAATGGTGCACTAAAAAAATTGTTAATTGGAAATTGGTGCAAAAAAATTTAGGAGCTGAAATTTTTGGTTAAAATTCAGCTTATATAAATTGTTTACAACCACTTGCCTTAAAATTTAGTAAATCCAATGAATCATTATTTTTGAGTGCATCTGTTTTTATAGGTGGGTTACTGACTCATTGACATAATTCATTAACAGGCTGAAATATTCAGTAATAAAATGTCAGTATCCTGAGATTCTTACATAGATATGATGGTTTGTCATACTGAATGATGTTTTGCCAAAATCTGCAATCATCTCCAATTACCTTACATTATATACAGCTAGAAATATTAGCCCTCCTGTATATTTTCCCAATTTCTGTTTAACAGAAATTTCTGTTTTACTAG
The DNA here is from genome assembly GCF_903798145.1 of Danio aesculapii. Lineage (NCBI taxonomy): Eukaryota > Metazoa > Chordata > Actinopteri > Cypriniformes > Danionidae > Danio > Danio aesculapii. Next base: position 24,229,502 of record NC_079458.1, read on the forward strand.
GTTAATTAGGCAAGTTAGGGTAATTAGGCAAATCATTGTATAACGATGCTTGTTTTGAAGACAAACAAATATATATATATATATATATATATATATATATATATATATATATATATATATATATTGACCTTAAAATGGTTTTGAAAAAAAAATGCTTTTATTTTAGTCAAAATAAAATAAATAAGACTTTCTCCAGAAGAAAAAGTATACTGTGAAAAATTCCTCGCACTGTCAAACATCATTTGATTTAATAAAATATTTAATACATTAAAATTCACAGTAGGGTGAATAACTTTGACTTCAAGTGTAAATGTGTTAGATACAAACTGTCGAAATAAGTGAACAATAGTTTCAAGAAAGTTGAATCAAATAAGTTGTGAAGACATTACTTCTAGCTGGTCTAGGTCATTTTTCCTCCTGTGGTCCTTCAGCTGGTGTTTTGGGTCACGGTCGCACTGCAGGATGAACAATTCTCCAGCTTCCCCTGTCCTGGCTGAAGGCTGCAGGTTGTTTACTGTAGGTTATATCATCCATCTTCTCTTCTGTCCTGACAAGTGCTTCCTGTCCCTGCTGAAGAGAAAAACAAGATGCAGTTATTGTGGCGCTTTGCTGTAGAACTGCTGTTTGTGAGATATATTTTAGGCCTTCGTCTCTACACTTTTGCAAAAACACCCTAGTTGCAGAGTTTTGATAGTACTTTAGCGCAGCATAAATAAAACTCGGTGTGGATTTTTGTAGGCCACGCTTGTGATTTTTCATGTGCTTTACTATAAATGCAGCAGCTGCTTCAGAATTGCCGTCAGTCTGTTTGTAGGTCGCCTGATAAAGCTGCTCTGTGCTCCGCTTCAAGCTACTGAAGTGATTTTATGCTCACGTTTTATTGTAAGTTGTTTCATCTGTCCAGTCATAACTGGACTGTTTACTTTAAATGATACTTGCAAGCTTTGGAATCTTCTAGAAATCTTCTTGTTTTTTTATTGTGTTCACAAAATTATGAAGTATCTCTCACATGTATGGGATGAGTGTTTTGGTAACACTTTACAATAAGGTTCAATAGTTAATGCATTTACTAACATGAACTAATCATGAACAACACTTGTACCGCATTTATTAATCATAATTGAACATTTACTAATGCATTATTAACATTAACATTAGTTAATGTACCGTGAGTTAACATGAAATAACAATGAACAACTGTATTTTATTTACTGTAATTAACTAACTAACATGAACAAATACTGTATTAAATGTATTGTTCATTGTTTGTTCATGTTAGTAAATGCATAAATTAACATTAACTAATGAACCTTATTGTAAAGTAAGACCAGTGTTTATTTATTTATTTAAATATTTTTTTATTTATTTATTCATTCATTCAATTTAATGGTCCAAAGCATTCTCGCCAAGCATGTATTTATTTAATCAAAGTACAGAAAAAAGGTATTTTGTACAAAGTACAGAAAAGGTATGTTTTAAAAGCTTCAAGTCATATTAATTCATTAAAGACATGTTATACTGTAATTATTTAGGCACTCATTACTTACTATATCTTGGTACTAGTAATAATTTCTAGTATTTATTCAATCAGTATAGTATTTAATAAATAAGTACAAGTATCTGATGAATAGCATTGAAAATAGATACTAATATGTTTTTAGATTAAGTTATACTTTAAATTAGGGCTGCACAATATTGAAAAAGCTGATATTGCGATATTTTATTTTTCTGTGATAAATATTGCGATATGAGTACAGTTTCACAAGATAATTTGCATAGCACTATCTGACTGTTTTTTGTTTTTTTGGAGACTAACAGAATTCAGGTACCGAACAATGTAAAAAAAAAATTCCAAATTTGCTTTGTCTCGTTTCTAGTCCAAATGTCAAAAAATTCTTAGATCAAGTTAAAATATTGCTTTGTTTTCAAGTTCAGAAGAAATGAGTGAAAATTATGAGTTTTTCCTTAAAGGGAACCTACGGTGAAAATCAACTTTTGTAAGCTGTTTGGACAGAACTGTGTTGGTATAGTGTGTCCACAGTCTTATTTGAGTGATTTAAACCCAGCAAGTATCTTTTTTTAATTTACTGACGTTAAAAATAGGATCCAAATTCCAGTGATTTTGAGGCCCACCGCAACATGACAAAGGAGTCTGGTTTCCCGCCTACCGAATTGATTAACAGATGCCATGTTTCTATAACAACATGTATACACGTGTCCACAAAACATTTTTGTTTTATACTTTTAAGTTTTATAAGTTTAAAACATTTTTAAAACAGAGCATGTTTGTAATAGACAAGTTCACTAAGTAATTACTAACCGCTACAGCCGCATGGTGTCAGTAAACAACCATATATATGTGTGGGTTGTGTGTGTGCTGCAAATGGCATTTGTGTGTGACTCATTATTTCAGAAAGGCTTGAATAAATTTGTCCACAAATACATGAAATAAGCTTACTTGATATTTTTGTCTAATGAGCTTTATTTTCAGTTTCATCCAGTGTCTCTGTCACTGCTGTTTATTTGAGGAGAGCTGTATATTTGTTTATTTGTGGGAGCGGTGGGCAGGGAGAAGCAGCTCAATTGCATTTAAAGCCACAGGCTACAAAAACAGCTACAATGTATTCAGACATCAAAATGGGAAAATTCTGGATTCTATAATAAATAATCTGATAGGTATTTTGAGCTGAAACTTTACAGACACATTCTGGAGACACCAAAGGCATATCTAATATCTTGTAAAAGTGGTGCCCTTTAAAACAAGTAAAATTATCTGTCAGTGGGTAAGTAAAAAAAATTTGTTTTTGCTTTGAAATGTAGATATTCAGACTAGAAACAAGACAAAAAATATTGTTGCATAAATTGTATAAATTCTGAATGAATACTGTAATTAAATGTACTTCCTGGTCAACTATAATACAGACTCAACCTTGCATATCTTGCGATGTGACTATTGCAAGTGTGCACATTGCAATATCAATGCTGGAACGATATATTGTGCAGCCCTACTTTAAATGTAAAACAGAAACCCCTATTATGTTACAACAAATCATTGTTGATTGTTTATATTTGATACACTGTTAACAGTATTATAATATACTTATCACAATCAACAGCCATCCAGGCTTGTAGATCGCTAGAAATCATTCACTTTCACTCTCATCACCATATGGACTACAAATCCTGCCATGCATCACACACACACACCTGTTCCGATTTTCCACTGACACACACACAGAGCCAAATACACAGCTGAAGCTCATCATTATACTATAAAACAGCACAGACACTCACACCAGTGCTGAGTCTTGTTGTATCTGTTTAAGTGAGCATTACGACACGTTTTCCTTGCCTAGCCGTGTTTGACCCATGTTTTGTTATGTTGTATACGTAGCTTTCGACTACTCTGTTTGCCTTACCTGTACCCGATTGCTCCTGTGTCTGATTATTGCCTGCATGACTATTTCTTAATAAAACCTGCATGTGGATCCTCACTCTGTTGTCCAGTGTCCCTCACATAACAGTACTATTGTAAAATAAGTACTAATAACAAAGGTATCTATTTTTTTTCTTTATTATGTCATTAGATAGTTAATTAGAGTGATTTCAGTGTTGTGTTTTGCATTTTTGTTACTTTGTTTGTCACAAATTTAAAACATATGTAAGTAAATATCAAATATCTTGTTTTTATCTTTTGCATTGAAGAGTTTCAATTTCAAAGAACATGATTTATGGACGTTACTAAAACAAGTTTTTTAGTAATATTCATTCAACATTGAGTATTAAAGAGTAAAACTTCCCCAAAAAATTCTAAAAAGTACTAAAAAGGTTGTTATCTGGTTTTGCAAAAGATCTCTTCATAAGTTGATATATACTGTATGTGTGAGGAGCCTACAGTACCAGCAACATCTGTGGATTTGGCACTAGCCTGGAAATTGCCTCTAGTTTTATATCCACATCTGCTATTACATCCCCATTTAAAGGCAAATCTCCTGCTCTGAAGCGATGACTCATGTTGATTCCTCTAAGGAGCACTTTTCCTCGGTAAAAGAACTGCTGTTGCGACCAGCTTTACAAGTTTCCTTCTTTGGCATGTGGAATATGCTACTGGAGCTGAATGAAACTTTTTGCCAAACAGCAATGCTTACTCAGCGTATTAATAATCAACATGAATAAGTTATCCGAAATGTAGTTTGCATGTTGACAGCACTGCTTACCATTGAGAGCAGCACATGCAAAATCACAAGACTAAACTTTCTTTAAAGCCAAAGCTTTTTTTTCCTCTTTATAAAAGTAGAACACTTTTTGAAGTGGTTCACAGTCGAGCACCTCTGCTCTCATTGTCCTTGACTCTGTTAAAATGAAATTCACAAGAAACGTCCAAACATTCATTCGCTTTTGTCACAGCTCAAGAACACTCCAAATCTTATTGAATCGGTTTAAAAAAAATCACATCTAGACATCACTCAAACTCCTGAGTGAGGAAAAAAAAGAAAACCTAACCAGAAGTGACGCGTGAAATTGAGATGCTTTGAAACAATCAGTGTAACATTCCATTTCCAACACACGATTGTAATCCTTCACTGAGGAAGGACAGTGGCGGCTCTTCTACGGGGCCAACTGTGAATTGTTTCGCTGCCATATTTAATCAGCCATATGCACCGCCTTATTAAGCTGATTTAAAAAAAGGCCCACGTCGTTCCAAAAAAACACAGGCTCCCGTTGAAAATTCGGCAAATTGGAGAATAATTAAGCAAGTATTTGCTGGAACATTGGGTGTTAATGGACAGAGCTTTAAAGACAGACTGAGAGTCTTTACATTTAGCAAGCTTGAATAAAGGAGCTGTTCCTGTGCTGCTATGATAAGAGCAGACCTCCCTTATGGACATGTGGACGTCTCTGGTTCTCTTACAATTGAAAAACTATTTGGGGATTTGTTTGTGGTGCAAGTGAGCACAGGAATTCATGCTATTAAACTGATAGTTCTCCCAAAAATGAACATTTACTCACAGTTTACTCAACCTCATGTGGTTCCATAACTTTATAAGTTTCATTTTTTGTTGAATACAAAAGATTTAGAAAACTGTAAAAAATGTGTAACCATTGACTTCAGTAGTGTAAGGTGAGTAAATGATGACAGAATTTAACTCTTTAAAGGGATAGTTTACCCAAAACTGAAAAATCTGTCATCATTTACTTGCTCTACATGTTTCAAACTAGGGCTGGACATTTAATCGAAAAGTAATCATTTAGGACCTATTATTGATCTAATTTTTCCAGGTCAATTTTTTCGACCCAACTTTGGCTGGTTTATACTTTTGCATCGAGCACGGACATATGGTCAGGCGCAGCATTCATGCATACTCTACTATACTAGAGGTACCTTATACGTTATACTTTGTATACTTTTCTATGTGAGCATATTTACTGTACAAAACCTGTCAGTAAACTACAAGGGTCTCAATTCATTCATTTTCTTTTCGGCTTTGTCCCCTTATTAATCCGGGGTCGCCACAGCGAAATGAACTGCCACTACAAGGGCAAAAAAAATTAAATAAATACATTCATTGAGTTCATTAATCATAATCGAGTTAAAATGTTCAATTACTTGAGATTTTGATTTTAGGCCAAATTTCCCAGCCCTATTTCAAGTCTTTATAACTTTCTTTCATCTGTTGATCACAAAAGAAGATATTTTGAAGAATGTTGGAAACCTGTAACTATTGACTTCCATACTACGAAAGTCAATAGTTACAGGTTTTAAGCTTTTTTCAAAATAATTAATTTTAAGTTTAACAGAAGAAAGAAACTCATAAAGGTTTGGGACAACTTGAGGGTTAATAAATTGTGAGTAAATTTTAATTTATGGCTTCTTTATTTCTTTATTCCTTTAATGTTGCAATACAAACATATTTAAAATGCATAACTGCATATATTCCTGCAAAAAATATATTAAACTATTTGCAAATACATACATTCAACTGCATTATCTAAATGTGCAAATAAATTCAAATAAAAACTACACTCTTAACCCAAATAATTACTACTACTACTACTACTAAAAATTGTGTGAAAACCAATTGCCTTTAGTTTTTACACATGTGACTATACAGTAAATTAACATATATCTATTACAAAAGCTATTACAGTAGCATTTCCTAAGTGTGTTATCTTATCTTGTACACAAACTACAGAATATACATTTTGTTTAGGCTGACTCATTAGCAGATCAGACAGTGCTGGTTGCTTAGTAACAAACCTAAGAGTAGATTGTCAGACTCGATGGCACATTTTAAGATTTCCTGACCATAGATAAGATATGGTTTTATAAAACAGAATAAGAACCCTAAATCACATTAAGATTTGCTTCTTTAATACAAATTTGGGAATAATCCTAAGTTAACAAATATCATAAGTTAATACCTAAGATGAGAAACTTTCTGTAATATGCTCTGTAATATGCTCAAAAGAGGGGGTTGATCTAGTACTAGATCTAGTACTACCTAATAAAGTGGCATGAGTGGATTTCATGTGATTGTAATTCAGGCCACTCACATATTTCCAATGAGCGTGCATTGCAAAATTGGAGTATTTTTAAATAGAATGTTCTTAAAATTATGGGATATATGTGGCTGTAAGAAATAAAAGGAAGGGGTCCTTGACTTCTCTGGCATTCAGTGCTGATGGAGTGAACCATTTTGCATGTACGCTCCAATGCCCCTATATAGCAATGACGCCATGTGGTTGCTGACTCTGCAGAAATTTTACTACCTGCAGTCTGAATTCATTTGAAATGGACACAAAGGCAATTTCTCTTCCATTGCATTGTCTTTGCAGGCTGCATTCAAAAATAAACTTAGCCTTTCAAGACAGTGAATCATTATAATGAATAATTACGTGACAGTTCATTTAAATTAATCCACATAAAGGAATTAATGATTCACTGAATAAATTTGACAGAGGTTCTTTAAATGTTGTTTATAGGATAGCTCAAAAATAAGAAATAAAAGAGTTCAACTTATACTTTTTGCTCAACTGAAAACAAAAGTTATAGAGGTTTGAAATGACATAATGGGTAGTAAATTGTCTGAATTCTTTTTAATTCATTGGTTGAAACATGTTGTCATATTAGCCTGTCATATGAACCTTAAGACATTGTTATTAGTTTTGAATCACATTTGTTACATCAACCTTCTACAATTCATACTTAATGATATTAAAATGAGAATATAGAGCTCATACTTGAAGTATAAAATAATAGTTTGACTAGTTTAACTAATAATAGTTTTTCAAATTGAGGGGAACCATTTTCACATTTCCGGGTTTCTCAGTAGCGGAAGGTGTTGGGTAAACTTAGAGCGCAGTGAATGGAAGAGTACAACAAATAACTTTCTTACAATCCTATTTGCTGAAATAATAAAAGAAAAACTCAATGATGGTGTTATCAGACTTTCCGAAAAAGGGAAAATATAGTGCGAGACTGATGACTGCAGCCGAAGGATAGAATAACGTCAAATTTACTCTAAGCCCCAAAGACGCTGGCTGTTCCTCAGTTCCAAGAATGCACAGAATGGACTTGCATGCTTGTGAACTGCGAGAATGCGTCCTCTGAGAAACGAGATGCTGCGTTCCTCCTGATGGTCACGTGACCTTCACGCATTTTTACCGGAAAATTATTTAAACATTACAGCATTCATACAATTCATTGTTTTCCCCCTTTTCAATATGTACATATCCATATGGTGCAAACTATGATATTCATATTGCCCCAAAAGTAAAATAAAATTAGATGAAATACAGCATATATTGATATAAACGAATATGCATTTAAAATATATATTGTTAATATTAATTGTAATGTCTATAGGGTATTTTTAAATCTTTGGTTTTTATTCAAAGGTCTGTAGTTGTTATTGTCAAGACAAAAAATACAATGCAATAAAACACAAGAGACAAAAGTAGCTGATCAATCAAACAACACAAGGCATGTAGTAATTTGTGAACAACAGGTTTCTCGCCAGTGTACTGACCATGTTGTAAACGTAGAAGATTTAGAGATTTTCCAACATAGGCTCTTTCTAAAAACGTAGCCCTATATACAGTACGTTTCTAGAGATTGCAAATTATGTGATCAGAAGTACGTATGGCTGCATTTCATTTTTAAAATGAACACTGGGGGGGCGGTGTGACACTGTTCCTTTTCGCGCTTACAAGCTGACCGCTTACCTCCTTGTGGACGGCTTTCCTGCTGTTTCCAGTTTGTCCAGTTAGCTCGCCATGTATGTCAGTGGACTTGAGACATAAAGAGGAGCTGACCATGTCAACGGGGTTCGAGTCCAGTGAAGAACGATTCCAGAAAGTGGGTAAGACAGAAACAGAATCCAAAAAACAAGTAAATAACAGGGTGAGAACGTGGTAAAAATCAGACAAGGGCTTTTTTTTTTTTCAATTAAATTCATCTTTATGTCTATAGTGCTTTTACAATGTAGATTGTGTCTAAGCATCTTTCAATAGAAGATTAAAGTAAATTGAAACAGTGTCAGTCCAGTTTTCAGTGTTGAAGTTCGGTTTAGTTCAGTTCAGTGTGGTTTAATATTCACTGCTGAGAGTTCAAACACTGAAGAGCAAATCCATTGATGCGCAGCTCTACAGGTCCTGAAACATGCAAGCCAGTGGCGACAGTGGCGAGGAAAAAACTTCACAAATTAGTGAAAGTGAGGAATTAAAAAACTTGTAAGAAACCAGGTTCAGTTGGGCAGGACCATTTCTCCTTTTTCTGGATTGCTTTTGAAAACTGTTGATTAGGTTTAGGTAAGTTGGTGGGTGGGTCAATCAATACAATTGGTTGGGTTTAGGGAAAGAGGAGGGTGGGTCACGAAAACAAAAACTGCAAAAAAATTAAACATAGCTCCTGGGACGTCTTTAGCAGTCTCCAGAAATGTATATAGAAGTATGTTTTCAGAATGAGCCTGGGCTGACATTTGCATATCAAAAATATGAAGCTCTAAATAGTTTTTAAAATCTCAGCTTATATATGTATTTTTAAGTTAGCATTTCTGCTTTTGTTAACCTTGTAAACCCATTTAGTTGGAAATAATTATTAGTGTACCAGAGTTATACTAATATTGACACTTTGAATAAAACTTTGCCCTAGTCTCTCTATTTCGATCTGTCTAGAGATGACATCATCCCCCAGTATCTCTCCAGTCTGTTGTCGCAGTGTTCTTCTCCATCATATTCAGTTTTTCACCCCTCCTCAGATCTTTTATTCTCTCTCTTCTGCTCTCCTCCTCTCTGTACAGTTGAGTTTTATGTATGACATTAGAGCAGAGAGAACTAACGTTATTTAGCTCTCTGATTTAAAGCACACCAGTCACACTAAATGTCTGGGGATAAATCTGATCTCAGTCATTATTAATGGGAGAACGTCTGTGTCTGTCACTCTGTGTTTGTGGTTTAGCATTTAGCCAGTCGCTAAGCAAAAAAGAATTTCAGCCAAACATCGTGCCGGTTATTTATTATGACAGTGTTGAAAATGCCTATAAATAAAAATCAGCTGAAAAACCAGCTCAAATCAGCAGGAAATTCCTTGTTAGTTTGGAGCTGGTTTAGCTAGTTGAGCAGCGCAGTCCTTTTTTCTAATACTAGTTGTCTTGCTGGTTAAGTTAATTACTAATCTTGCTGGTTAAGCTAATTACTAACGTAATACTAATCACTAAGTATTAAGTATTTCTAACCAGTTTTGTTGAAAGACATGTTAGGGGTAGATGGCTTGTAAATCAGTATTTTTATTCATTAAAGGTGCAGTATGTAAGTTTGACACTCAGTGGTTAAACTAGGTATTGCACACCTGGTTCAAAACACACGCAAGTGCAGGTTGCCAGATTGACGTCAACAGTGTGCTTGACTGTCAAGCCATAAGGCTTATTTAAGATTGATTTAAACCATGTTCTAAATAAATGCAACAATGTGATAGAAGGAATATTAAAAGGAGTTTTGTTCTAACCAACATCTGAAATAGATATTTTAAAAAAGGCTTCTATTTCTTGCAGCTGAACTACAGAAAACTGACAATGATCACCTCAGGTACCTCATGTGCCTTATTCAGTTTTAAATGTCATTTTATGTGACATTTATTGCCATATACTGAAATCAGCAGCAAATAGTTCACCTCAGATCTTGAAAATAAAATAAACCGCTTGGAATTGAACTTTAGAACTGTGACTCAGTGCAAACCAACACATATCAGTGATTCAGCATCTACATTCAAAAGACAAAGGTCCACAATTTTTCCCATACATGAGCTCATATGTCCTATTTTGACTGCTATGCCATCATAAATAGTGAAAATAACTTATCGAAAAAGGCTTTAAGACCAAGCAGAATCCTTTGTTGGCTGTCGCTTCGGTCTGACATCAGCTAATCAGTTTTGGCCAATGCAAACAATTATTTTTCATGAGTCCAACATCCAGCTGTGCAAGAAAACATGCAATCTGATGTATTGTTATATCTGATGTATCTGTATTGTTTTTTTAAATAGAGAAAACATTTTACAAATAACTTTTATTCTAAATCTTGGACCTTATTCTTGAAACAAAAAATTATCAATGAAAAGATGTGATTCACCAAAAGCAACCGATATTAAAATTAATTTGAATACTATTTTGGCTATTGTTGTTATCCATGAATTTTTAAATGTACTTTTTTTTGATTAGGATGACCATCACGAAAATCTATTTCAGCTAAAATAGCGCTTAAAATACTCACTAAAATGCAGTATATAAATCTCATAATTAAATAGTAGCCTAAATAATGCCTATAACCACAAAAAGGTCCATTTTTTGAGAAAAAAAGAACCACCCCTTTCACCAGGCTGGCAATGGGCCTGATATTTAATAATGTTAAAGAGGTTTAATGTGTAGATTATAAACTTTACCATTTCGTTGAGTGCAGTAAGTGCACTATTCTGTGCTTCTGAGTGGCTGTATTTAATTTTTTTTTCATGTTTAATCTGGTGCAAACAGCCAAATTGTTTGTCACTGCAAATCTCCACATATAGCATGTTGTTAGGACACAGGGTTACAATGTGACCTGCTCACCTAATGTTTACGTTCATAATATTTATATGATTTGCTAATTAATAACCACCTTATGTGGAACTCTGAATCTGCGTCTCATTTCAGTCAGCTAATGACCTCCACCGGAGGTCGCATTTCGGTCAGAGGCACATGCTTTAAGAGCCTTTCTGACTGAATGAATCAAATATGCTGTTTTCCAACAAATCAACCTGGGGTGCTTAAATATAACTGGCTAAACTGGCAGGTTAAAATGACCAAAACAAAGGCAGACGTTCTGGAAAGTAACACACATTTTCAAAGCAGAATATCTTTTAGAACTCTTTTAGATTGTTTTTCAGATAAACAAGAATGTTCACTTGCCATGTTTCTTAAATATGTGCAAACATATTATGGTATTTTTATGCTTTAGATGAGTCAAAAACTTACATATAGCACCTTTAAGTATCTAATGCTTACCAATTGCTTTGTGTTACTTTGTGTACTCCCTTCTCCTATGCCAATAATGCTAGTTTGAATCACAGTGGACATACTGTACAGTGGACAGTACAGTAAAGTGGATTGGTGCCAACCCCTTTGTACTCCATGTCAGAGGAGCTCATCAGAAAATAGAACTGGCATCGTAAATTTGATGGGTGGCAAGCTAGTAGTTTCTGTGCATGTAAAGCCCAGTCTTTAACTTGTTACTGATTCACAGAGCAGGGCAAGTACAACTTGAGGGGTTACACAGACATCAGCATTCAAAACAGCATATTTGTCAACAGGAAGTATTCACAAGAAAGCATCGCAGCCAGTGTTGTGTTTTAATTCTACAAGGATATGACTAGAATAACGATGGAGAGCTGGCATATTTCTCCCACACATGCAACCCACACACTAATACAGCCACAGAATATCCAATAACTGTCCATGGCAAAGCTCTGGAGATATTCCGACTAAATATAAGCTCCCCCCAAACCCCTGTTTGATTTTGAGTGATCTCTCACTTTATCCTTCACCTCAGCCATCACTAAAAATACCACTCTTACCTGAGAAATGCACTACTCATCATCTAAGAGAGAAATGACACTTTATTTCTGTGTCTTCCACTCAGATGGGTAGGGATCTCTATTACACGGCAGGTGGGGGTCAGACTATGAGGGCTATCGGAAAGCGTTGGCAAGCTGGCTTTAAAATGACTGTTGGGTATCAAACACTCTCCATTCCCCAACAGACACACACACAAGCGAGGTTACATACACAATACTCACTGTAGTAATGGCAAGAACTCACTAAAGCCCTGAATGCTGCACTTCCACTCAAATTTCTGACAAGAGTTGACTTGTGTGATTGAATTGTTGTTTTCCTCTTGTTTGATGGCTTCCTCCTAAGTGTTTTTCGATGCTACAGGTCATATCTCAAATGTTTTTTTGAAAACACGAGACCTCTGAAGACTGGCCACTGTGCAGAATACAGAATCAGACAACGCAATAAGTCATTTTGTGTCAGCCAAAGCTTTGCTTTTGTGAATTTCATGGTGCTTTAATGTGGTTCGGGTTCAGATATTGGATAAAAAAGACCTTGACTGCTGACTTCAGAAGTAGAACTGTTGAAAGTAAACTTCGGCCTTTTCTCTGGTCTGCTTTACAGGAAGCTACTGGAACGCAGCGTCCTTCAACACGCCATCTTCGTACCTGCACTTTTCCACTTTTCAAGGTGAAACAAGTGCTGATATCTCCTTTTACTTCAAGACCTCCGCTCCCTATGGCGTCTTCCTGGAAAACCTCGGAAACACAGATTTCATCCGTCTGGAGCTGAAATGTAAGAACTTGGCTTATGTTGTCTTTGTTTTACTCTTCTTTTTATCCTGTCTGTCTGTCCTGCTGCTGGTCTGGATCCAATTGTTATGCACTTTTATGCGGATTGTAAAGTTTGAAAAGAGAAAAAGAGGAAGGAATCAAAATCAGCACACATACCTGTCCTCTTTCCTAAAGTCCTCTGGTGGACACACTCATTACAATGCATTCACCTCATGTGTGCTGCTAATTGTTCTCTGCTGAATATAAATAGAGGCTTTTGAATAAAAAAACACACTCTGTAATTGCCTATAAGCGCCTATTTACTGATATGTTTGCAGCCTTTTTCTCTAGAATGTCTAGATTATACATCAAGGAGCATAACCGAGGATTTGAATTGTTTGCTGGGTATAAAAAGAAGCATAAGAGGCAAATCTGTTTCATGCAGATTGAGTTTTCAACCCGAGAGCCGAGCTGGCAGGTCTTTCACACTGTTTACAGCACAATAGGCAATACAGAATGCAAAACGGCACTGTTGCGGAGAAATCTTGTGTAGCGTGCAGTGTTTCATGTTTCCTGAAGTGGTTTATTGTCGCTGAAAGATTTTTTGCTCTTTAATGTATTACTCAAATGTCTGTGCAAATCTTTAAATGGAGTTTTATGTACTTTGTCTACTGTTTCTACTGCACTGGTCGATTGTTCCAGTCTTACCTAGACTTAAAACCAACAGTTAGAGGAGAAAAGGACAGATCAGCATTCTCATAATCATTAGCTAATGGCAAAGTTTTTATCCATACACAAATATGCATCAAACTGAATTTGAGACCTAAATGATAAAAACTGTATTGATTTGTAGTTTATTCACTTTTTAAGGCACTGCTCCTTTTTGAACACTGCTGAAGACAAAATTATTAGTCTCCTGTGATATATATATATATATATATATATATATATTTTTTATATATAATTCAGTATTTTTCTTCTGGAGAAAGTCTAATTTGTTTTAGTTTGGTTGTAATAAAAATATTTTTAAACATTTAATTTGATTGCTTACAGAACAACATGTTGTCCACTGACTTGCTTAATTAACCTAACTTGCCTATAGTTTTCCGAAATAACCTAGTTAAACCTTTAAATCACACTTTAACCAGTTAAACTCTGCGTCGTCATCGAATTTCACTTTAAGATTTAAAGTGCTAGCATTGCACCAGACCCCCTTAAGTGGTTTCGATTGAAAGTGTAGAATCTATATTTTATGCACATATGCATCACTTTGGTTTTTATTCTACTGTACAAAAGTTATTTAAACTTAAATACACAGTATTTTGGATACCTGAGCTGGGTATTGAACATTGGTTCATTTTCATATTTTTCAAATTGTTCATATATGACACATGTACAAGTTATAGCTCAAATGAAAGCTCTTGCCGGTGCTCATACGGTTCTAGCATTCTTTTTACTGAATTATATTCTCATATCAAACAGTTGTTGAATGAATCGCGGTGTTTCCATGGCGCAGAAGTGTAAACAATACATTTATGATCAATAAGCAGCCCCAGATAGCACAGACAGCTGTCATCTCTTACCTTATGCTGTGCGCTTCAGGGCCATTTCTCCTCTGTTTTTGAGGTGATGTGCATAAGTAATCCTTTTATATGTCTGACGTGATCCAAACACAGTGAATTATGTTTGATCAAACAAAAGAATAGTGAAATATGAAAACAATAACCGATCCCTGACCTCTCATCAGTTGGAACACAATAACTTTTGCATAGATTATGGTAGAGACATTTTTCTTTTTTCCTATGATTACAGACATGTGCAGGAACCACAAAAATTAATTACAGCAAGCTAGACCACACAGAACCTAAAAGGTACACTTTTAAATTTGAGTTTATAAAAAAAATTCAAAAAGCGCCTCTTTTTTAGGTGTTTATTAAACATAGACAACATATACAGTTATTTTAAACACTTTCAATAGTGTTTTATGAAATTCATATTAAGTTATGAGATTCAAAGGGTTTTCTTTAAAATGATACCAAATTTTTGCATTTACACCTCTGCATGTGGATTTGGGAAGCTTTTAAATTTGGGTAGGCAAAATCCAGGCGGAAATCCCAAAACAGCACTAGAGTTTAACTGGTTAAACTGAATAATAGTGTTTTGCAATGTAAATATAACTATTATGTTTATTTGCTATCATGGCAAAGGCCAACAAAGTTAGTCATTAGAAATTAGTTGTTAAAACTATTTTGTGAATAAAATGCAACTATTTTTAATTAACTTGTATTATACTATCTTAAACATTGTGGAAATATTACACATTCAATTCTAAATTAAAGTATTAAGATATTGTATTTAGTTTAGTTTCCTTTAAGGGGGAAAATTGAACAAATAATCTGTAAAAAAAAAAAAAAAAAACGGTGTAAATGTTTTTCTATTTAAACTAAAATGCTTATGAACTAAAGATTCTTTTAACACTTCAGTTGAAATTACTGAACTAAACTAACATTTAGTTCAAAGCCATTGTGTTTGATAAATGCTGCATTTCTGTCAAACCTCAAATGGGTTTTCAGCCCAGTAAGAACAAGCTACGTGCTACAGTTCCACCAGAAAGACTTGGGATGCAGATAAACGTTTTAACATTTCTGGAGAAAGCATAAAACATTGCAATTTCAGTTACTGTCTTTTGTGTATACTATAGTCTTTTGGCCTAAGCCCCGTCAATGATCTTGTCTTGTGAAGAGCTGGCAAATACTGCCTGAAGATGATGGCAGGGCAGAGATAACCCCCTGCGAGAATGGGGCCCAACCTGGTGGTGGTAAGGAGAATGGAGGGAACTTCGGCTACGTCACCTAAATGAAGGCGAAGGAAATTGTTTAGACTGCTTATTTATATCACTTGTTTGATCATTATTAGCTGAATTGATGAATGAAGAATGACGTAGAATTAGAGTCTTCCTGGTAGAGCCTTCGCTGTAACTTGCATTTCCTCTGAATTTTGGGTTGTGCTTCGGATATTGCATTTTTTTATTGTCACCTCATAAAGTTTTCAGTTGATTTAAAGTCAGGGCTTTGAGCTGGCCACTCCATTACCTCAGTCCTTTTTTTGACTGAAACTAATATGCTGTTCATTTACTTGTGTGTTTTTGGGTTATTGTCTTGATGAAATGCTAATTTTAATGCCATTTCCTCTTCAGTACAGGGACACATAAACTATTATGTATATATCAAAGTATTTTGATGTTTTCAAATTGATCCGTGTTACCTAGTAAACAATAATTAGGCCGAATGTCACAGTATGAGAAACATCCTCAAACCATCACCATGCACCACTAGCTTCACAGTGATCTGAGGTTTGAATTCTGTAATTGGGGGTCATGTTTTAAGATCAGAAAATAACAATTTTACCCTCATTAGGCGCTGATAACACAGAACATGCTTTTTTGCGTTAAGAGGCGCATCTCTTGAATGGTGTAGTGACGGCCGCGAGTATTTTCCGTGCTGTTTATGCACCCTACACGCCTCGCGTTATAACCACCTGCTGTGCTTTGCGTTTTTGTCGTTGCGCCTTGTGCGCTCATATTTGGAAAAAAGTCAACTGTGAGCAAAAAATCGTGTTACGTCAGTCGTGTCTTTTTCATTCTTCGATCAAACGAAAGCAGAGGTGGGGTTTCCATTGAAGTGACAGCAGTGTTTGTGTTGTCAGGATGACTATGGAGACTTTTAAAGATGGAGGAGAGACTAGTGGTCAATAGTGTGATGTTATTCAGAGCTGTATAACTTTACAAATCTTGAATATCACAATATCATTAAATATTACAATTACAACAATATCAACAACAAAAAAAAAAAACTCACACAAAATACGCAGCTGATTTAGTCATTGCCTGGTGACATAAAAAAGTGCACTATGCTTCTTTTTTTCTTGTCAACAAAAAGGGCAGCGTGGTACGCCTCACATTTTTGGAACATAAAGTCATGTTTGGTGTCATTTTAATGGGCTTTTTAGCAAATGTTGAATGATTCTGTGCATCCTGTTTTGTTTGTTTGTTTGTTTGTTTGTTTTTTTGTTTGTTCAACAATGGTGATTTGTGGGTGCTTTTTGCTGACAGCTAAATTCCCATCATACTTCTTCTGACCATATTTGTACTTACAGGTCATTAAAAATCTTTTTATTTTATCTGGAGGTGATGATTGCTTGGATCTTTGCCATTCATGCTATTCTTTAATCCAATATAACTGTAGTGGCTTGTTTTCTTCCGAGTGTTTCAGGTTTTTGTTGCCACTCATCATTTTATATGAGCACCCTATAATTTGCTGATCTTCTCACAATGTTTTCACTTCTCTAATCAACTTTTTACTTAAATTACATTGAAATGACACCTTTTTCAAAACAATTCAGAAAGAAATATATTTTATAACAGTATGTGACATTGCTGACCTTCCATCTCATCTCATAAAAGGACCATTAATTACAGTTTTTATAAATTCTCTCATTAAACTTTAATATTATATAAAAACATAGTATATTTATTCATTTATTTATTAGTTTAATTGTCTGTTTCTATGATATTTTACATTTAAACATGTTTTATTAGACAGTTTTTCTGTTTATATTATATTATATTATATTATATTATATTATATTATATTATATTATATTATATTATATTATATTATATTATATTATATTATATTATATTATTCATTTTTTCTTCTGCTTAGTCCATTCATTTTATCAGGGGTCGCTACATGAACCGTTAACGTATCCAGCATATGTTTTATGCTGTGAATGCCCTTCCAGTTGCAAACCAGCAGTGGGAAACACCCATACCCTCTCGCATTCACACACATACACTACGGTCAATTTCGCTTATTCAATTCACCTATAGCACATGTCTTTGGACTGTGGGGGAAACCAAAGCACCCCGAGGAAACCCACGCGAACATGGGGAGAATATGCAAACTCAAACCAGCCAGTACTCGAACCAGTGACCTTTTTTCTGCAAGATGCCAATACTAGCCACTGCCGCCCTATATTATATTATATGTTCGCGTAAGTTTCCTCCGGATGATGTCCAAACACATGTGGTACAGGTGAAGTGGGTAAGCTAAATTGCCCAGTGTTTGTGTGTAAATGTATTTGTATGGATATTTCCCGGTGATGGGTTGTAGCTGGAAGGGCATCTGCTGCGCAAAACACATGCTGGATAAGTTGGTGGTTCATTCCACTGTGGCAACCCCAGATTAATAAAGGGACTTAGCCGAAAAGAAAATGAATGAATGAATGAATGAATATTGGTTGCCTGGTGATAGTGTAATGCTTCACAGTTAACTGTGTTCTATATGCGTGTGTTACTTTCTCTGTCTGTCTGTCTGTCTAACACACACACACACGCACAAACACACACTAACACACACACCCACAGAGAGACCATCTCCCTCTCAAGGGTCTTGAAGACACACACAGAGGAAAGGAAAGATGCTTAGTGGCTCCATTTGTCAAATTCGCACCTCCTGCAGTCTCCATGTCCTCATCTCAGGGGCGAGAGGCGAACAGCGAGGGTTAGACTGAGGCAGAGGACACCACATTCCCTGCTCTGTCATTTACACACATCCCTCAATCCATACATAACCCATTATTTTTACACCCTACTGCCTTACCCATCCTTTGGACGGGGAGGAGTAGCAAATCTTGTTTTCGCCCCACCATTTTTAAATAAAAATAGAACTAAAAAAAATGCTTCAGGTGAGACCGAGCAGAGAGAACAGCGACTCGCTTAGTGCTTTCTTAGAGGCTGGTGACAGCAAAACATCAATCATTTGATGGAGGAGAGTAGGGAGAGACGGCCAGCTGGGCATTATGCATACTGTACATGTAGAAGACTGCAATGCTGTCTATGGAGGACACACCACTGCCTGTCTTGAGTGATCATCATGCTGCTAGCTGGGTACAGATTAGGGATGTCAATTTTCAAAAAAAATGTTGTAATATTAATACAAATTAATACAAAAAGTAGAATTTTAAAAACAAATTACAATAAATAGAATTACAAATATTATGTTATCTAAAAATAATGCGAGTTATGTAATAATATTACTTTTCTAAGTAACAAGTAATGCATTACTTTTAAAATTTACTTCCTGTGGGAACAGACAGAAACCAAGATGCAGGTCAAAGCCTTGCATTTCTGCGATGAAGGGATTCTCATTATTTTAAAAGCATCAAAGAAAAGGAAAAGACGATTGTCTCAATGGACAGTGATTTTTCTTAACTAACAAGACAAAAAAAGTACAAAAGTAGCTAACACATTGTTTTAAACTTTCATTAATCTGTATATACGGCATGTATCTACAGTTGAAGTCAGAATTATTAGCCCCCTTTGAATTTTTTTTCTTTTTTAAATATTTCCCAAATTATGTTAAACAGAGCAAGGAAATTTTCACAGTATGTCTGATAATATTTGTCTGATATATTTGTTGTGGAGAAAGTCTTTTTTGTTTTATTTCGGCTAGGATAAAAGCAGTTTTTGATTTTTTATAAGCCATTTTAAGGTCAATATTATTAGCCCCTTTAAACTATTTTGTTTTCGATAGTCTACAGAACAAACCATCATTATACAATAACTTGCTTAAATACCCTAACCTGCCTAGTTAGCCTTAAGCCTTTAAATGTCACTTTAAGCTGTATAGAAGTGTCTTGAAAAATATCTAGTCAAATATTATTTACTGTCATCATGGCAAAGATCAAATAAATCAGTTATTAGAAATGAGTTATTAAAACTATTATGTTTAGAAATGTGTTGAAAAAAATCTCTCTGTTAAACAGAAATTGTAAAAAATAAAGAGGGGGGCTAATAATTCAGGGAGGCTAATAATTCTGACTTCAACTGTATATCCACATAAAGCTTAAAATCTGTACTTTTAAACGAACCCACTACACTTGAAAACAAAAGTTTTTGGGTTTTGTAATCTGTATTAAAAGAACGTGAGGTACAGTCCATCCTGTCAAACGCACATCACATGACAGAAACTACTCAAACGCCCACAAACTTGTAAACAAAGAGTCGCTGTCATTTCTGAAAGAGATTCACTATCAAGACCAAATTGTGAATTACTTCAGACGAGCAGCGTGATCAGACGATCATTATCCAGAGGATGATCATGCAGAATGGCCGTAAATGAGGTTGGTGTCGTGATCTCGTTCCTTTCGAGTGTGCATTCGCATAAACTCGGGCAACCTGAAAACATGCCGATTTTGTTTGATTTGGACGTTTAGAAACTAAACGTATGAGTCAGTTGTTGCTTAATTTTATTGGTAATTCCAAGTCTGTAATGTAAAGGTAAGCTTGACAAACAGTTTTGGAGACTTTGATATTTCCTCATTCAGACAGAATGCCTGAGCATACTGCAAGAGAGGCGTTTCAAAGATGGCCGCCAAGTGAAATGACTTGCCTTAAAGGGACAACATTTACCTCAATACTCTGCACATTAATGATGTCCAATTAATCGATCATCAATTTTTCATTGCTATCCCTATCAGGGGCTCCGCACAATTTGTCCGTGAATGAGCCTGGAATGAACAGAATATGGAGGGAAGAGGAAGGCATTAGCACTTATTGCTGATCATTTTGGCCCAGCAGTGCCTCTTTCCTCCAGAGAGCTGCAGGTTATTGGCACCAGAGATCAGTGAGAGTGTCCACATGACAGATGTGCTGCTGTTCCATATGCGGCTCTCAATCAGAGGCTTTACTCAAGGATTCTGCTTAGATGCCAAAGGGGAACTGCCAGTAATTTAAGATGAAAAAATGATGAATAAGATTGCTTTAATATTTAATGTTTTTCCTCCTAGAAAGCAGAGAGATTAAATGGAGACTTTTAGTCACAGCCATATGCAATCTGCTACCAGACGTCAACATTTGTTTAAATATATATATGAATAAATGGCAGTATTTTTTTAAGAAAACATTATGTTTATATGTATTAATAGCACACTGACTGTAAACATAATGCACCCATTATGTTTTTTAATGACAGATTCCGATTTTTTTTTTGTAACAAATTGGCCGATTCGATACTTTTTTTTTTTGTTTGTTTGTTTGTTTGTTTTTTTTTTTGTTTGTTAGTTTGTTTTTGTTAGTTTTTTTGTTTTTTGTTTTTTTTTTTTGGGGGGGGGTGGGGGGGGAGTTAACTAAAGAACAGAAATAGATGGTTATGTGAGCAAAATGTTTATTAGTGAACAATTTCGCTATTGTTTAATGACTGATTATAAGAACAATTAATAATGTTTTTAATATGTTTACTTATATAGAATATATTTCATATTTTTATTTTTAAAAAGTGAAATTTATTTAAAACTAAAACTTAAAAATCCAAAAGATTAAATAGTTAAAATTAAATTGTCTATGAATTAAGTAATTATAGCAATCACACAGTATTTCATAAAAGCCAACTGGGTTCTATTGATCTGTGCAGATGTGCTCTCGCCTTAAAAAAAAAAAAAAGACACGTCACACTATGGTCAAATACACCAATATAACATGTTTTCTTCAAAAGAAACAATTAGGATTACCACATACCATTTGTGCGTTAGTTCAAGTCTACTGCCACTCAGCAGATTTACTTCACACCGTAGCCAAGCAAAGCTGTAAGAATACAACAATTATCTCTCAGAAAGTTGAGAGAGGTCGAACTTCGAAAGTTGATGTGTGCCATCGTGTGTGTATCAGTCTCTGAGTCTAAGCCTCTGTGTCTAAGCTTGATGAATAAAAAGGTTTATTTATTTTTAAAAAATACCTTCCAGAACAAAAAAGCAGTCCCAGCAAAACTCAAACAATGAGCCAATAATTGTATTTGTACAGTATTTTAATATGTTCAAGTTTAAGTAAGACATTGCAGTCTCACTCAATCACACATAAATGAAACACAATTCAGAATTTTTCTGACTTTTATTTAAACTAAGAAAGAGTCAAATCTGAATATCTTTGAATTCTTCAAAAACCTCATTGGCCAGGCTCATAAATATTAATTAATTTTACATTCACCCAGTAGTTCAAAATAATTGAAGCCAGCCGATTCTAGCTGTCCGAAATAATGAGCTCTTGCTTTAAAGGATTAGTTCACCCAAAAATTACAATTCTGTGATTAATTACTTATTAATTAAATTAATTTCTTATTAATTAAATTTAAGATCATTTAGGTGAAATCAGAGAAATCTCTGACCCTCCATAGGCAGCAGAGGTCGTAGGAGTAGGGGTGTAACAATTTGCTGCGAGTTGGTTGAAAATCGATTCAAATATTTGACGATTCAAACCAGTTGAATGCGTGAATGAATCGCGATACTTGTTTTGAACAGAGGGGGCGCTGTGTTCACAGGCGCAATCTTGCTTTACCTGCACATAAACGGTGAGCAAGAAGTGGGGCGGCTGAGTGGTAACGTCTAGATCAGATATGCGGCTGGCCAGAAGTGCGATATGCACATTAAGAAAGCAGCATTCTTTTATGACACTGTATAACAGTAAATAATATTATTACAGTACTGCGATGGTTTGGTTTAGGGTTGGGGTGGGAGTAGGCGTTAAAAAAATACAATTTATTGGTTAATTTAATAGATAACATAAATAATACTCGGTACAACAACTGTTTTTACGTTACTGTGACGGTTGGGTTTAGGGTTGGGGTGGGGTTAGACGTTATTAAAATACAATAAATGGGAAATTTAATAAATAATAGAAATAATTCTCAATAAATTCCGGCTGCAAACGTATCAGATCTAGCAACAACCCGGCTGAGTAAAATGACAGCGGTGAAGTGCGCCAGACAAACTGTGTGCAAATACTGCAAAAAGATGTTTACATACACTAACAGAAGAACGAATATGATGCACTACTATGAAATATGAAAAAACTACTGTCACAGACGTCTACACACAGAAAACTATTAATAAGCCAAACCACGTGGACCATAATGATTTGCAGCTCTGCTTGCTCCAACAAGTGCTGCGGAGATCACGCGGTGCATCACTGTTTTCATAGTAAAAGTGTGAAGATGTTTTACAGACTGAAAGAGAAAGTTCTTCTGTTACAGGAGCAGGTATTTGATTATCTTAACGCTCTCCTTTTTAAATTAGTTTATGCATATTTGAATTTGCTTATTACAGAATATTTAAAAATGTTCAAGATTATTTCTTAAGTGTATCACACTGATACTTATACTAATTAATTATACAAGTAATATTAATTATTCACCTTCATAATCATGTTCAACTCTTGTCTCTATCCTACTATATAATTAGTCATTTTTATAATCAGTTTTTTTTATGTCAGTGAGTGGCCAGTCCCCTGGAGCAGAGGGCCTATTGACCACCTCTGTACACACTGCTCTCTGTTCTAGGAAAGGCTTTTCTCTCCAGCCCAGCATCTCAGTCCCCAGTGAAAGAGTTTTCTCATCAACAGGGGACATTGTAAATGTGATCTCAGCTTATGCCAGACAACATAGATATTCTGATATTTCTAACTAAAGATATAAAATCCCAGCACAGTCACAGTTTTAGTTTGTTTTATATTAATGAGTCTTCTTTAGTTTGTATTATTATTATTTTTTATTGAGTTTTTTTTTTTTAAATAGCTATTTTAGTTATGGCAGAAAATATATTTAGCAAAAATGTGCAGCGTTTAAGAAAAAGATGAAATTGTACTTCACCTTAAATTTGTTTAAAATAATTTTGTTTAAAAAATGTGACTAAATCGTGAATCGTGAGATTCGAGAAATATTGTGAATTATATCGAATCATGAGTCAGGTGAATCGTTACATCCCTAGTTGTGAGATGTTGAAAGTTCAGAAAAGTAATCAAAAATATTGTCAAAACACACCATGTGACTTCATAGTGTTCAGCTGTAATCATACAAAGCTCTAAGAACACTTTTGTGCACCAAAAAAATAAAAAAAAAAAATGTAAATATAACTTTATTTACCTACAGCATGTCCTCTCTGTCCACCTCAGGTCCAGGTTCACGTCTAATATGTGCAAAGAAAATGTCTGAGTGTTTGCAATTCTTAGTCTAATGGCAATATGTCAAACTGGCTATAATAACATGCATTGCAATGACCTGATGATGAATAGAAAACATAGGAAACAAAGATATGTTTACACTTTAAATAGAGCTTTGAATAATTGCAGTAGAATGACTGAAGACACAGAACATTTTTTGACAGCATTTTTTTGTTCATTTTCTGGGCTTTGAACAAAATCTTGCAGTCTACAAAGGGTCAGAGTGCTCACAGATTTAATCGAAAATATATTCATTTGTGTTCTGATGATGAACAATCGTCGAACGTTATTGAAATGCATGAGGTTAAGTAATTTGTAACAGAATTTTTATTTTTGAGTGAACAAATTATTACAAAATGGTCAAATGCATCTAATATGGCTTGTTTACTTAAAAAAAAAATTGTATTACTACATATAATTTGCATGTTAGTTCTACTGCCATTGACTATTGCCACTCAAGACTACTGTTACAAAGTCATTGTCTTACATATATATGACTGCAGATTTACTTATCCACTTTGTAGCCAAGTAAAACAATGCTGAATACAATTATTTTGGTAATAATTTAAGTACCATTTCTCAATATTAAAGGTGCAGAATGTGATCTTCCTAAATGCTATCCGGTTAGCATAATATGTTTGAAACACAATCCCTCCCCTGCCGTCAAAAGCCACACCTCCTTATTGACCTCATTCTTCAATGCGGAAATGCGCTCATTTTTGCGATTGTTTTAGAACTTCCGATTCAGCTGCCTATGGGAGAAATGACTAGGAATAATAATTGGCAGAAAACAGTCACACTACTTACCCTACAAACAAGTGTTTGCATGACAATACAGAGAAAGTAAAATAATATAATAAGAAAATATCAGTTTGCAACACCAAGCAGCAAAACGAGCTGTTTTTATCGTCTAAAAATGAATGGAAGTGAATGAGACCGGAAGTCTCGAGCCAAAATGATTCAAATGGCTGCGCCCACTTGCACTCGTACGAGAATAAGGTGAATATAATAAATGTGCATCTTAAGGATGACAGAGACCCATTAAATCTTGTCATTCACTAGTTAGAAGTCTGTATAGTACTTTATAATACTACAATTCTGAATGAAAAACAATATTATATCTAGCATATTTTCAGTTGTGTAATTAGCAAGCAAAACTTGAAATACTATGCAGTTATTCATTCATGCAAGGATCGCTGGTCTCACTCTCTCACGTGCTTTGTCCTAAAGTGACTTATGCTTAGTGATTGGCCGGCGCCGTGCAGGATACTTGCATGTTATTTCAGAGCGAATATTCAGAGTAGCCTGGTAATCAAAATAGGGACTGCATGACAGGCTGTCATTGTTCAAAAATGAACCAATGTGAATTTAAAATCCCCTCAGTAAAGCAGGCTAGGCGGAATATTGCTATTTACTTATGTTTTGTTGTTCAATTAAATAAAAATCGACATTATTGATGCTGTAAAAGGCACCTTATGAAATTGACAATAGTCACATCAATCTTTCGCCGGAAGATGGCTGAACAACACTTCCGTGCGTATAATCCATATATAACAACACAATCTACATAAGTTTAGCATGATTAAAATACTTTTAAGACATAACATTACCTGTCTAAAAGTAATACTTAAGCCATGGTGTCATTCTTTCTCCAGTAATCAAAAGTAACTCTAATATTGATTCAGGGTTTTAATAAGTTTTGATTCAGCATTTGTTTTTACCGCTGTCACTCTCTCTGTCGTGTGCACGTGACTGCATCGCCCGTGTGGTGGATCTGCGTGAACAGAAGTGCGCAGTAGTACAAATCTACATTTGTTGACAGACAGTTTGGGCTACTTATCAGAATTATGGGAATTATCGGTCTAACAATTTTTAATTGCATGAACATTTTTAGTATTATGCCTCATCCAGAATGAATGAATTGAAAATACAACAAAAATACATATAAATACATTTAGATCATTTACTTTAATCATCATTATTGGAATGCGAAAAGACTTTCAATCAGCACAACAAAAAATGTTTCTGAAGACAATCACCTACTGCACCTTTAACTACTGGCTTATTACTTGGCTATTACTAAAATATTGGCTGTTTATTACTACTTAAAAAGTACATATTCTGCATGAACTTATTAACTACTTCCATAATGACTATTAATAAGCAACAAATTAGGAGTTTGCTGAGTCAAAATTCATATTAAATAGTCTATTAATAGCAAGAATTGTACACTAAAATAAAGTGTGACCATTATCTCATGGAAAGTTTGGAGAGCTCGAACTCTTCAAAAGTACAGTGAGGTAAAGAGAGCAAAAAAACTAAGTTCACGAGTGCATGTGTGTATCAGTGTTTGAGTCTAAGCCTCTGTGTCTAAGCTGACCGCACTGCTAGGTCAACGACAGCGGCACCCAGCGTAAACACTCCAGAGCTTTTCTCTAAAGCTGGATATTCACCTTCTGCATGAATCCTGCCTGAAAAGAAGAGTAATCAGGCCTGGCTGCAGGCCCGCGTCTGAGATTAACAGTGTGTTCAGGCCAGTCGTGTGTGTATGTGTGAGTGTGTGTGTGTAGGCAGAAGAGCAGATTGTGAAATTGAAGCTCTCCGCCCTTTTTCTAGCCTTCTATTATGTCTCATCGATTTATGCCCTGACTCCTAATCCTACTTCCTTATTTTGGCCGGCCTGGTTTTCTTCAGTTACGCCTCAAAACTGAGGCCCAGTGAAATCCACTCAGAGCATGAAATGAGTGGAGGGCATCGAGTTGGGTTACTGCCTAGTGGGAGTTTGATTTCGGTGGTATATCTAAATCGGCTGCCCTCTGTTCTCTAACTTAGGGAAGCATGCTAAATTAAGTCTTTTTTTTTAATATCAGAGGGTTTCATGCTTTACTTGGAGCTTTAGATTTGCATTTTTGACATTTGATTTTAGATGTTGTGGGGTTTGATTTCCAGTTATACAATTATATTTCATTATGTTGAATCATTTAATGAGGGGGTGTGTGATTGTAGCGGTTATTATGCATATTGAATACACCTGATGGTGCCTTCAAAACAAACCATAATGAAACTTTTTTAATGTCAAATGGGGTATTAGGTACAGTAAATGTGTTAACTGTTTTAAATAGTTTTTTTTACTGTTTTTAATTAGTCCCTTTTTTAATCTGGGTCTCCACAGCGGGATGAACTGCCAACTTATCCGGCATATGTTTTACACAGCGCATGCCATTCCAGCTGCAACTCATCACTGGGAAACATTCATATACACTCATTCATGCAAATACACTACGGACAATTTTGTTTTCCCAATTCACCCATGGCACATGTCTTTGGGCTTGTGTGGGAAACTGGAGCACTCGGAGGAAACCCACACGAACATGGGGAGAACATGCAAACTCCACACAGAAATGGCAATTGACCCAGCTGAGGCTCAAACCAGCGACCTTCTTGCTGTGAGGTGATTGTGCTACTCTCGGCACATATATTTCCTATATGAGGCAATTGATTTAATGTAAAATTCTTTTCTGGGTAGAACAAAAGTGTTTAGTTACCCACTACGCTTCTTTCACCCTGTAAAGTTAGATATCACCTTCTTAGGATTCTCCAGTCTGTTTGTAAACAATAAAAAAAGAAAACTGTATTTTTTTATTAAAATAATCATAATTAAATCCTATGAATTTGTAATAATTAACAAAGAATGTTTGTAATTGTTTTTCATTTTTTTGAAATGCGGAATATAGGGTCTCCACTTACATGTAAGATTATAAATATATTAACTTAAGCTATCACAATCTGCTTATAAAATGAATGCATACTAGTTGATTAAATCAATCCCATACGTTCTCACTCCAAAGATAAAAAGCTGAATGTTAAGAAGTCCTTTTGATTTGTACACCCCAGTTTGAAAAGAACATGAAAATGTCCCCTCTGTAGTTCTGACTGCAAGTGAGCTCAGAGAGCCAGACTTACAATCACAATTGGTCCAATCTCTAATATCTCTATATCTCTGTCTCTCCGCTGGTGCCCTCTGTTGGCATTATCTCTTTACTGTATCTCTATAGCACTAAAGCCCAGGGGAAGAAGAGCCTCTCGGTGGCAGATTGAATGAAGGGTGGATGTCCACTTCTGCTGCTTCAGCTCTGTTTCATCTCAAACACTTATCTTCTGAGGAGAAATCTTGACATCAGACACTATTGAATATTCATGCCTGATTTCAAGGCATAACTGAGCTTGAAACTCTCTCGATTTATTAAGCTTCACCAATTTATGTTTTTTTTACTTGCGTGTCAGCAGTCTTACTGCCAACACTATATTTGGAGTTTTTCCAAAGCAAACGTGTGTTTAATTATGGAAGTTTCATGTATTTTCATGTTCAAAATTCAAATCCGTTCTCCTGTTTCTTTTGTTAAAAGTCATATTTTGGGATTCTCACACTGGAACGGTAAAATCTCAGTCAGGCCAACCCAAAAATGAGAGATTTTTTGGCTTCGTAGCATGAAAATTGCACAGCAAGTGGGAGCTTTTTCTAAGACTGGCTCTTTTTCACCGGTGCTTATTATAAGTCATGGCAGCTTCCACTGAATTTCTACACATCACACTTTTTGGACATGGAAATAGCTGTTGGGCTTGTCAGATCTTCCCAAAAGTATCATTATTATTTTTTAGTCCAGAGCTAAGCTCTCAGCCTGGGTTGCTGGCTGAGCATGGATATGGCTTGGATCCTCTGTGGGCTCAGATGGTGGGAAGATCCTTAGTCTCTCTTTGATGCATCTTTAATGAAGTGGAGGCTCTCTGGGGGCCTGAGGGAGAAATGGCAATGTGACTCTGCTGAACACCTGACCGCTACTATGAGAGTCAAGAGCTCTCGCAAAGCACATTGACAAACGTGTGAGAAAATAGGGTCCAGACCCCTGAAATATTCTTTTGTATTACCTTCAAAGATAAGTGAGTCTTTGAAAGAAGGGTAAAAGATGTGACTGCCATACATAGATAAAACAGATAGTTCACCCAAAACTAAATTTACCCATTTCTGGTGTCTTATCAAACCTGTTAGAATTTCTCCCTGTACAAGGTTTTTTTCATACAATGCAAGATAACGGGTTCCAGAGCTGTTCTGGGTGAAAATGCAACCAAAATTTGAAGTCAAGATAACATGGCAAAAGGTGCATTTTTTGCATTTCAGCAATTCCAGAATTTTCTGTTGAGTTATGTATAATACAATGGGTGCTTCAAATCAATATTATTTTATTTCTTTAGAATATATTTAGAAACATGTCTCCTTTTCCACCTTTAATGGAACCTTCCAGTGTTCCATTAACACTTTTTTACAACCTACAAGTGTGAAAATGCTTCCAAAATGGCTTGGATAAAATAAAATAAAGCTTTAATTGTTATTTTTAAAGCATGAAGCAATGAATGCTGAAAACCGAAAACTAGCTTGGCAAATAGAACTCACAGACAATGTATTAACACTTTACAACAAGTTTGTGATAGTTAATGTTAGTTAATGCATTTACCAACATGGACAAACAGTGAATAATACATTTATTGTGGTATTCGTTCATGTTAATTAAGCTTTTTAGTGGGAATAGTTGTTTATTGTTAGTTCGTCTTAACTGACGGTGCATTATCTAATGTAAACAAACTTGAATTTGGATGTTAAAAATGCATTATTAAAAGTTCCACTATGATTAAAGAATTCTAAAAAAACAAGTATAGTCCATAATTTTTCATGTTAGTAAATAAATTGATTAACATAACCTAATGAAACCTTATTGTAAAGTGTGACCTATCTTTTAACTTGGGATTTCTGTGCACAAATTGCACAAATAACTCAAATTCATTCATTCATTGATTCATTGATTCATTCATTCATTCTTTCATTAAAATATGTATTTTTTCATTTATTAATTGTAAGTAAACCAACAAAAAAATGACGGTTAGGATTTTGGTTAGGTTTTACAGACAGAAATGGCTTATAAATTTTACAAATTATTTAAAACATTTAAACTCTGAGTGGAAAAACTTATTAGACTTTTTATTCATTTATTAATTTTTTTATTTTTTTATTTAGACATTTAGTAAGTGAGTGAACAAGTGTGTGAATCTTTTTTTTTAAGTTTTTCACCTTCAAGTTTACCTTCACAGCTCTTTTATTTACAAAAACAATGATAGTGAGTGAGTTAGTGAGCAAGTGAAATTTTCAAGAACATTTGAACATTCTTTTTATACTTTCCCAAAACCTTTTGTGCAGTTTACAGTTTATTAGATGTTAACAGGTCTTCAAGGAACCATAAATGGCAATAATACTCAATTATAATGAAGAACACTGTAAAAATATTATTGTCAAACCATTTTGTCTGAACTGCTATATTAAGCAATCTTTGGCTATAAATAAAACTAATAAAATAGCTTCGCTACTGAAAAACTTTTGGTTTATACAGTAGCGCCACTACCACCACACTACTGAGAAAAGTAGTTAAGCTAGTAGCATCACTACTTGTAGCGGCGCTACTGCCCAGCACGGTTAATGTGATAAAAGGCTGGTTGTAGTAGCCTAATGCTTTCAGGGGCAGAGATGATTAACGTAACTGGTAGACACGGTGCGCTGCAATCAAACCGGAAAACCAATCAAAAGCATCAGAATAGCACCGCTTTAATAAATGACCTTAGCAGAAGGCATAGTGCATATCAAAAACAGGCAAAGCAACAGATGAATATTATTCAACATATTTAGATGTAATGCAATTTGTAATCTTTAACATTTTCATAAGTAACTGTAATTTAATTACAAATTTTTTCTCAGTAACTGGAACAAATTATGGTCTCTTATATTTTGTAATTAAATTACGTAACGCCATTAGATGTAACTAGTTACTCCTCAACACTGCTGTAGCCTCACAGCCTATCAAGTCCAAGCTGGACCAGTTGGTATTTCAGTTTTTTGGAGTTTGCATGTTCTCACCGTGTTCGCGTGGGATTCCTTCGGGTGCTCCGGTTTCCCCCAAACTTCTCCTCTAAAAACATGCGCTATAGGTGAATTGAATGAACTAAATTGGCCGTAGTCAGTGTTGGGGATAACGCATTACAAGTAACACAAGTTCCATAATAATATTAGTTTTCTAAGTAACAAGTAACGCATTACTTAAAAAAATGAAGTAATAATATTTGAGTTACTTTTTAAAAATGTAACGTGAGTTACTTTGTAGTTTAATTAATTCACTTTTTAAAAATAAATTGCAGAATTAAAATTAACGTTGAATCCCGCACCCAATGAGACAATATTCTCCCTGCAGAAACAAACAAAAACCAAGATGGCAGAGCCTTATATTTCTGTGCTGGAATTATTCTTATTTTTCTGAACACATGGAAGACAAGTAAAAGGGATTGTCTCTGTGCTCATTTTACTTAATAATAAGACAAAAAGTACAAAAGCATCAAACACCTTGTTTTAAACTTTCATTAATCTGTATGACAGCATGTAGAGCTCTGGGCTCAGGAAGTTCTCAGAAGATAATGTTATCCATTATTATTATTTGGCGTGTTTTTTTAAAGGTAAATTAAGGTTATACAGTGTGCTGTTAATTGCAGAGCTCCTCATTTAAAAAAAAATAGAAAAAAAGAAAAAAGGTAAGAAAAAGTAATGCAAAAGTAACTCAAAAGTAATGTAACGCTTTATTTTTCATAAAAAAATTACTAACTAATACAACAAGATACATTTTGGGGGGATAACTCAATACTGTAATGCATTACTTTCTAAAGTAACTTTCCCCAACACATGGTCGTAGTGTATGTGTGTGTGTTTAGTGTGGTTGTGGCTGGAAGGGCATCCGCTGCGTAAAACATATGCTGAAATAGTTGGTGGTTTATTCCGTTGTGACCTACTATTTTTTCATATACTTTGTTCCTGTATATGTTTGAGTTGCTGTGTTAAGGTCTTCCGTTTGTTATGAATGTTTTGAAAAGCTCTAAAATAAAAAGACTTGTCTACTACTATCCTGTTGTGGTGACCTCTGAAATAGACAACCCAGGCTCATTCTGTAAAATACCTCTATATGCATTTCTGGAGAGCAGCAAATACGTCCCAGGAGCTACTGTACGTTTTTTGCAGTTATTGTTTTCACGAATCCACCAGAGGCCGCTGTGTACGCTTTTTGAGATCTCAAATTTCTCTCGTGAGTGCCATTCGTGCCTGCTGTTCTCGCGTAAATCCACCAGAGGGGTTGTTGACTGACTGTTTAACTGACTGACTGACTGACCGATCGACTGACCCACCCTCTTCCTTCCCTAAACCCAACCTGTAGTTTTCAATAGCATCGATTGACTCACCCACCTACTTCCCTAAACCCAATCGTCAGTTTTAAAAAGCAATCCAGAAAAAGAAAAGCCCTCGCCTGATTTTTACCACGTTTTCAGATTTGACCACATTCTCACTCTGGTATTTACTTTTTATTTTATATTATTTTTTGGGTTCTGTTTTTGACTTTGTTACCCGCTTTCTAGAACTGTTCTTCAACAGACTCGAACCCTATTGTCGTGGTCCTCTCTTTACGTCTCAAGTCCGCCAACGTACATGGCAAGCTAACTGGACAAACTGGTAACAGCGGGAAAGCAGTCCATGTGGAGGTAAGCGGTCAGCTGGTAAGCGTGAAAAGGAATGGCGTCATATCAATCGTAGTGTTTGTTTTAAAAACATACTTCTGGCTACATAATTCGCAATCTCCAGAAATTAATATAGGGCTATATTTTCATAATGAGCCTATGTTGGATATAGAGACTAAGCCGAAGGAAAATGAATGAATAAATGCTTCAAATATAATTCTTATTAAATGCATTATAGTTTAATTTGACAAGCATATACCATAGCATTCAGATACCGAAATTTCAAATATCAAAATTGCTAATTATCATCTGTGTAAAATAAGTGATTTGTATAGTATCATGAAATGTATTGGGCCGTATCTGCTCTGCTGTTTTGGTAGATCTACTCTCAGCCAGTTTGGCGGGAGATCTAATATACCCATATAAACACAAACCCACTTTTTCACTGCCATGCTGCTTGGCTTGTTGATTTTGTTTAGTTTTTCAAGTGAATGCAAGAGCAGCGGTCCACTGAATGCCCTCAGTTGTGGACAGCAGAGCGCTACACACACATACACACACACAAGTAAAAAACCGCTCCACAAGAACAGTGAAACTCTTGATGCTCAATGCAGGCTGGCCAAGTGCAGGAAATCCAATTACAGGGATCAGAGGGCTGAGAATGGTGGAGCAGCTCTAGTCCAAAACACACACCTGCCAGACCTGCCTTCTTCCTCTCTCTCTCGCTCTGTCGTTTGCTGTCTCTCTTTTCTCTCAAAAACTGTCCCCATCACTCTGGAAGAGGTATTGGTTCTGTGTTTGTGGGTCTGCTTGTTGTCAGTGGTTAATTCTTTTAGTTACATTTATTTTGGTCACTGTGGTGCTGAATGTTTGTTTTCTATGAGCTAACCAAAGTACCAACTCTTGTTCTTAACTTTGCTTAGATTTTTTCCTATTATTATTATTAGTAGTAGTAGTAGTAATAGTAGTATATGATGATTATTATTAAAGCTGAAATTTATATTGACTCTTTAATTTGTGGGGGGGGTCATTCGGTGCATTTTTTATTGTGTAGTATAGTGGGCAGCGCGGTGGCTCACTGTTGCCTCACAGCAAGAAGGTCGCTGGTTCGAGCCCCGGTTGAGTCAGTTGGCATTTCTGTGTGGAGTTTGCATGTTCTCCTCGTGTTTGCATGGGTTTCCTCCGGGTTTCCCCCAGAGTCCAAAGACTATAGCTGAATTAAGTCAACTAAATTGGCCGTAGTGTATTAGTGTGTGTGAGTGTGTGTGGGTGTTTCCCAGTACTGGGTTGTGCAGGAAGGGCATCCGCTGCGTAAAACATATGCTGGAATAGTTGGAAGTTCATTACGCTGTGGTGACCTCTGTTAAATCAGAGACTAAGCCAAAGTTAAATTAATAAATGAGTATAGTATAGTATAGTATAGTATAGTCTTACTTTAATGTTTCAATCATGAAAATTATTTAATAGGTTATTTTCACTTTAAAAAAAACACATGGCAGTGATGTTTCTACACACAGTTTTGTCATTGTGTTACAAAATTGCATTATTATATTTAAACATTGCCTATATAAATATGTATATTTATACAACAATTCTGTCTGGTTTTTGAATCTGATTGGCTGATAGCCTTGCGATATTCCCCAATAACAGCACTCGTACAGCCTCCTCACTCTTGTTTATTACTCCGCCCACATAGAGTGACAGCAGATCAATAAACTCACTACAGTTTGACAAATATTGCTGCTGTTGGACAACATAATGTACTTTTGAGGCTTTTTTAGGCAAGAATGTAGTTGTTTAGATTGCAACTATGCAGTTCATTTATAGGGATAGTGCTTATTGTAAAATATTTATAATTTCAAGAGATAAAGTGTGTCGGCAGCCATCAGCCTGTCATACTGAGCAGAGCCAAGACGGTTGATGTTCCACCACAAGATGGCGACAGAGCCTGTATAATAAGTCCTTAGAGGAGAAAAACGTAATTTCAAACTACAGTTGATCAAATCAGAAATTATTAAACTGGGAAGTGACTTTCTAAGTCGATCTCTCTCTTTTGTATGTTGTAATGCTGTATTTATACCATAGTCTGGTTGTGTTTGTTTCTGGTGGTGTTTGCTTTGGCTTTTTTGGGGTTAATTATTGTGATATCCTGATTGCAACAGAGAAATACTGGGAAATGTCACTAGACTGATGGCATATCATGCCGTTCAGCCTTATAATCTTGAAATGTCAGTATAACCACCTGTTTTGTCATCACTTTAGACATTACGCTAGAGAATCATTCAAATACTAGCTGTAAAGTGACATTGGTGAATTAGTAACCGTTTCTGCTGTTCTGACGTCAGCTGCAGATGTGAATGAATGGTGGAAGAAAGTAATTCCTCATGCAAAATGGTTTTTAGACTCTCCGTGTTTGATTTCCTTTTTTATGTACATAATTATGCCGTCGAACTGTTGTATAAACACAATATCATACTTGTACCAGTGCGATATGGCTGTATATCATCACTGGTGGGACACGTTTCCCACCAGAGCCGATATACAGCCATATTGCACTTGTGTGATATTGCTCATATATATAATTTTGTAAAACAGTGCCAAAATTGAGTGTAGATACATCACTGCCATGTTTTTTAAGTGAAAATAACCTTTCAGAAGAAAAAAAACTATTATGCATGTTTGCTGTTTTTTTGTTTGTTTCATTTATTTTTTGATTGATTGTTCGTTTGTTTGTTTTAGTTTTTTATTTTTTGTTTTGTTTTGTTTTGTTTTGTTTTGTTTTGTTTTGTTTTGTTTTGTTTTGTTTTGTTTTGTTTTGTTTTGTTTTGTTTTGTTTTGTTTTGTTTTGTTTTGTTTTGTTTTGTTTTGTTTTGTTGATCAATCACAATACCACTTCAAGCTAATGTGTTTCAGGCAAAAATGGCATAAGTCTATACGTCAGTGTTTATTTTTATTATAAGGGTGTCTGTCCACAGATATGCTTTTGCATTGCAATTTTTTTTCCTGTTGTCAATTGAAGCTTTTTCATTCATTCATTCATTCATTCATTCATTCATTCATTCATTCATTCATATTTTTTTTTCAGCTTAGTCCCTTTAATAATCTTGGGTCATATGTTTTACACAGCGGATGCACTTCCAGCTGCAACCCAGTACTGGGAAACACCCATACACTCTCATTCACACACATACACTAAGGACAATTTAGCTTATTTAATTCACCTATACCACATGTCCTTGGACTGTAGGGGAAACCGGAGCACCCAGAGGAAACCCACGCGAATACAGGGAGAACATGCAAACTCCACACCGAAATGCCAACTGACCCAGCCGGGGCTTGAACCAGCGACCTTCTTACTGTGAGGCTACAGCGCTGCCCACTGTGCCACCACGCTGCCCGCTATGCACTCAGTGTTTTTTAAAAGCTTTGACAGTTGAAGCGTTCACAACTTAGTGTGTTATAAAAGCACTCACATTTCTGCTGCAGAAAAAACTTTCAATGGACACGCGCCTATATTATTATTATTATTAGTAGTAGTAGTAGTAGTAGTAGTAGTAGTAGTAGTAGTAGTAGTAGTATTGTGTTTTGTATTAATAATTCATTAATTTTGCTTAAGAAACTTCCAATGTTACACTATAAATATGAGCAAAACACATATCATTAATTTGTGTTAGTTTGCTGAGCTAAAACGAGCCACCACGGCTCAGTGATGGCGCAAACCAGCATTATGGCACTGGGCCTTTGCTCACAGACAGAGGTCAGAAGTGCTGGCAGGCCGAGTCTACAATCTGAGATGAACAGGTGGCTCTCAGGATCCCAGTTGAGCAATAATCCCCAATTCCTTCAACATCTGCATCAGATCCTTAAGCAGTAAAACAGCGCCCCCCACAGAGAGCAGCAGATACACATGAAGTTCCGTTCTGATCATTACAGGTAGTTCTTTGGCATAAATAAAACTGACTGGAGGCAGCTCACAATATCTGTAGGATGAAAAATGATCGTAATGGCACAAATAAGCTGTGTGTGTGTGCGTGCGCGCCACTCTTGGTATCACATCACAGCACTTCTCTTAGCTTCCTCTGATGGTGACAATAGCAGCGGCCACTATCACTGCAGGCTCACTGTGCTGCCGACACAAAGCAGATCCAATTTAGCTCTTGCCTTCAGCATCAGTGCCGCCACAGTAACCCCTGCCGAACAGAGGCAGACAACCCAATGAATTTAGACACATATTTGACTTCAAGCCAGGTTTGTCCTTTTAAATAATTTCACTTCGGCGTCTAAATGGCAGGCATTTGTTTTTATTTAGCTTTGTTCAGTGCATATGTTATTTAGTGTGAATAATGTTGTTTTAATTTTATTTTGATATTTATCTTGCTGGTGCAATTAAAGTTGTAAACCCCCCACATATTCAATTTGATATCTGGAAATGTAGAAACACAGAATATGTCCTTTGATCAATGAGAGATCAGTTTGTGCGTGACTTTCACTAACAGTTTTCACATGTTGACTTGTGGAAGTGAACTTAAGCATAAAGAAACTGTTAGAAACAAAAGCGAGTTAGATTCCCTTACCTACTCATCAAAGCTGTAAAATGATGTATTAATTCAGTGTAAATAATCTTATATTGTATAACTTCTATAGTTCCAGTTGAAATCAGAATTATTAGCCCCCTGAATTATTAGCTGCCCTGATTATTTTTTTCTCAATTTCTGTTTAACGGAGCAAAGATTTTTTTCAACACATTTCTAAACATAATAGTTTTAATAATTCATCTCTAATAACTGATTTATTTTATCTTTGCCATGATGACAGTAAATAATATTTTATTAGATATTTTTCAAGACACTTCTATACAGCCTAAAGTGACATTTAAAGGCTTAACTAGGTTAATTAGGTTAACTAGGCAGGTTAGGGTAATTAGGCAAGTTATTGTATAACGATGGTTTGTTCTGTAGACTATCGAAAACAAAATAGCTTAAAGGGGCTAATAATATTGATCTTAAAATGTTTTCTAAAAAAGTCAAAACTCCTTTTAATCTAGCCGAAATAAAACAAATAAGACTTTCCAGAAGAAAAAATATTATCAGACATACTGTGAAAATTTCCTTGCTCTGATTTGTAATGACTAATTTGTAATAACTATTTTTGACTTTGCCATGATACAGTACATGTGCACAGCATATAATATTTTACTAGTTATTTTAGTTACTAGTTTAAAGTGCCATTGAGTGGCTTAACAGAATGTTAAATAGATTAATGAGATTAGCTAGGTTAATGTTTTTGTACAAATGGTTTATTCTGTAGCCAATTGAAAATATATAATAATAATAATAATAATAATAATAAATAAAAATAAATAATACATTTAAATATATATATATATATATAGAATATAGAATTTCACTGAATGGAACTTTTGTCATCAATGTTCAGAGCAATATGATGAATTTAGCCTGATCTCACAAGGAAATGTAACTATTTTATGTTTTGTCAGTTTAGTGACTAATTCGTAAGAATTTGAACGAGTTCAGTCATCCAGAAATGTACAATTTTAGGTGCCGATCACACTGAACATGCTTTTATGCTCCATAAACACGAGGCGCACCACACTGCCTTTTGTTGACAAAAAAAAGAAGCGTGGTGCGTTTTCTATGTCTTTAGGCAATGACTGAATCAGCTGCGTATTGTGCGTGAGTGTTGCTGTTGATATTAATATAATTTTAATATTCAATAATATTGTGATATTCAAGATTTGTGATTATACAGCACCAGATTAAAAACAGCAACCACAAGTCTCACTTCCATCTTCAAAAGTCTCTGTAGTTGTCTTGACAACACAAACACTGCTGTCGCCTCAACGGAAACCCCGCCTCTGCTTTCATTTGATTGGAGAATGAAACAGATGCGACTGACGTAACATGCTTTTTCTGCTCAGAGTTGACTATTTTTCAACTGCGAGCACACATCGCGCAACAACAAAAACATGAGGCACAGCAGGCATTTAAAACACGAGGCACGCAGGGCGCAAAGGCTCGCGGCCGTTAATAAATCATTCATCAATCAATCATGTTGAGTTCGGTGTCATCAGCCCCTTAAAAAGTCGTAGCACCAAACCTCGCCCCTAAACCCAACCGTCATTGAGGAATGAGCAAATCGTACTAAATTGTACGAATGAGATAGAAGGAATTCACACGAATTAGCCACTAAATCAAAAAGTTTACCAATTGCCGTGAGATTGTGTTGGATGAATTTTATGTTTCATAATATTTTTTTTATATATTTTGTATATAATATTTGCCTGTTGTCAGCTAGCAGTTTTATTTTGATGATGACTGTTTAAATCTACTGTATATTGAAAATTTGAATGAACCTATTTATATTTAAATACCTTTTGATATACATGTACTTAATTTGATTTGTTTAACCACCACTCTTTTAAACAGAATGGATGATTTTGGTGATGCCAGAGCTATCAAATAAATACATTCATCTTCTCCATACTACAGTGGCCTTGAGGGCTCAAATGCGCTGCAGTGTTAGAAAACAAATGCCAATAGAAAAAGAAGGCAATTTCATTAATTTGACAACACATTCACAAATTCTCACAACACATGCAAATATAGAAATGCTCTGCAAATAGTGCAGACAACAATGGAAATGTGTCAGAGTGACCCTGAAAATTGGTAAACCTGGCTGCTTTTTGTTTAGAGTTATTTAGAAAATAACATTTCATTTAATGTTAATTATGAAATTTGTCAGATAATTAGGACTAAAAATATACAAACAACAAGGAACCATGTGACCAGGATGTTAAACTAAACAAAAAAACGTACATCTCAAAAACACAGCTGACTCAAAACAGAAAATAGCCCAGTTAATCACTTTTAGGGTTCCCCAACACATTTTCATTGTGATTTTTGTGCTTATATCAGTGCCTTTTTCTTTTAAGGGTGTTTCTAAGTGTTTAAAAGTGTATAAATTTAAAATGTGAGATTAATTTAAAGCACGAAATAATTTAATTAATATATTCACCTAATAAGCAGACAGAAAGCAGATTAATGCGTTTACATGCGGAGCGAAATCTGTGTGACCTAAGGGGCTGAAAAAAAATATCTAGCTATGATGATATATTAATGCTGATGATAAAGGTTAAGCACATTGATCCCTGATTAACAAGCGATGAGTTTCCAGCAGTTGGTGCCGTAAACCAAACCTGTGCAGCACTGATAGAATACATGCAATTTGAGCTTGTATTTGAAAACTTAACATTCTGTAATGCATATAGTTATTGTTTAAGGCCATTTCATGATTTCACTCATCATACAATAGTCATCTTTCATCTGCTCATACAGCACGTTAAGCTCTCTTTGTCATTGTGTGTAGCGATTCAGCATCTTGTTTGACACTTTTAATGCTTCCACACTGCGCATGTTTACTGGGTTTATGAACTATAATTCGTGCCTTGGGTTTGGTGTCTGATGCGATTTTTCTATGCATGATTTCATTGCACAAAAATCACAGGACTGGTTAGTCTACTTAGGCAATCACTGTAGACAGTAAAAAATAAAAATATAAGTAAAATGTAAAAAGTAGTGTACCTTTTCGATTACTTTATAAAAGTAAAGTAACTAATTACATCTGATTACTTTTTGATTACTTTTAAAATTCTGATGGATATTTTCAACTAAATAATTTTCAAGCAATTTATACCAAGCAGGTGTGACCTTAGCACTCTGTTTACTGTTACATTGCTTTCAAAATCTTACATCACTTGAATTAAGATTATTTTAATTTAATTTTAAAGTACAGCCACCACATAACCAGACCTTATAACAAAAAGTTGACGTTGACCATATAAGGTAGTGACATGTAGTGATAAAGGAAATTGTACAATATAAGCACTGATACTATGGTGGCCGAGAGAGCTTAACATGCTGCAATTTAGAAAACACATGCAATTACGAAAAAACGGCAGCAAACTGAGAAAAGATCTTCATCCGTTTGACAGCACACTTGCTGCAAATCCTCACAACGCAAACACATATTTAAAAAATGTGCTGCATTTACACACAATGCAAACAAATTAATAAAACATGCGGCATATTCTCACAACGCAAACATTTTACGAAAACGCGCTGCATTTTCTCACAACACAACGGAAATGTTTCAAGGAGACCCTAAAACGTGACAGACCCAGCTATTTAGGTTATGGTTATTAAGGGTTATAAATACTAAATACACGGGAATCGGGATGTTAAAAAAACAACAAAAATCTCACCTTTCAACGATCACCTGCAACTTCACTGAGCAATAGTTACGACACAGCAGCATCATTTGTTTGCATTGAAAGAAAATGCAGTGCATTTTATTAATTGTTTGCGTTGTGAGAAAATGCAGCGTGTTTTTCAAAAATGTGTTTGCGCTATGACGATTTGCAACACGTGTGCTGTCAAACGGATCTTTTCTTAAATTGCTGGCGTTTTTGTAATTGCATGTGTTTTCTTAAATTGCAGCACGTTAAGCTTTCTCGGCCACCGTACGATACAGCATTAAAGGGCCATAAAACCCCCCTCTTTCAGTTCAAGTCTACCTCAGAATTTTTTCAAAAAATGCTTCATGATAGGCGTAGAGCTCTGCGGGCAGTGGGAGGAGTGGGTGTGGTCGGCAGAGCAGGGGAAAAGAGTAAAGCGAACAACGGTTTTCAGTTGGAGCACAAAATGAAACAGTGAGGAGACCCATGACTTTATGGTTTACAAAGTTAAAATGCATATATATATATATATATATTCGTAATATATAAATGTTATAATGTTATTCGTAATTCCATATAAACATAACCACATTTTGTTATATCATTATAAAGATAATCATGTAAACACTATAAATGAGGAGGACTTGCAGTCTGAGTGCACCACGTCTCTTGCCCTGTCTATTCCAACCATTAACCTCCAGAGAATTTAAAAAATAGGTGAACACAGCAGCACAGATATAGCCGATGTGTCTGAATGGTAACAAACTCAACTGTTAAAAGACAAAGTCCACCATTCTCCAATTCTTGTACAGCTCTCCCGACAAAAATGCTTTTTGCAAACCAACAGTTTTGCTGTATCAGCCCTGACAGAATCGCAGGGAAAAACATGCAACAAACCCTGTGGATCATGGAAACAAACACATACGACCCTTCATGAACGGCTAAATACTGCTTGCCATGTGCAGACGCAGTCTCACCCAGTCAATGGGTCTCACTCCTTGGCAGGTCTACCATGCCTTCGGAAAGCACATGCTCTCATGAATAATTAAAAAGCAGGGTCTTCTCATAGGATAAGAAAAATCTATGAATAATAATGAGAAACCGACGCGTCATCACTCCACGAGCAGATTCGCGCTGCGTGACCGATTTTGATCCCATCCCAAAGATGATTTTAAACCCGTAAGATGACAAAAGCTTCAAATTATACATTTTTCCTCACAATTAAACCTGACAGGTACTAACACACAAATCTGTTAAAATTCCAAAACAAAGGAGGATTTCTTGAACCTTTAAAAAGGACTCAGGTAAATGTACTCATTTTCAAAACGACGTCCATAGAAAAACTACCTAATTACCGTAATTTGAGCATTTGCAATTTGTTATTTTACACCACTTCAGCCTGAGCATATGAAGTTTTAGTTCTCTACCTTCTGGTACTATGAATATTTATAAGGCAGTGGTGCTCATTTCAGTTTTTAAATACATTCACACATCAACATTTATGTCAGAGAGCAGCATTGGGTTAAGGCAAGATGATGGCACAGCGTCTCAGCTGTCAGGTGGATGTTTCTAAATCAGGATTTATCAAGGGTTAAACCACAGGTGAATTAACCCTATGATTCCAAACATAACAGTCGTGACACAGCTCTCCTCTCTTCTCCTTTCTCCTGCCATAAATACCATCTCCTCCTCCAGGAGCACAGCTGTCAATCTTCACAGTTAATGGAGGAGAATATGCAACACTGACTCATTAAAAAGCGTTTCTTGAGTTCACCACAGTGAACAAACACTCTGCGTTTGGTTTAGGGCTGTTTAGAGGAATTTTA
Organism: Danio aesculapii; assembly: GCF_903798145.1. Taxonomy (NCBI): domain Eukaryota; kingdom Metazoa; phylum Chordata; class Actinopteri; order Cypriniformes; family Danionidae; genus Danio; species Danio aesculapii. The sequence goes on from NC_079458.1 coordinate 24,272,080, forward strand.
ATGGCGTACATGAGCTAAGCTAAGGTCTGATGAGTTCGCTAGTTCTGCATTATAAGTCACAACATTGGTTTATTGTTCTGCAAAACAGTTTTTGAGCAAAACAATGTATGAACAATAAATGAACAGTTTAAATGAAGCATGAAGTACTAGCAGCTGTTGACATTTCAAGCGATTTGGCGGTCAACACTTCATCTAACACCTAAAACAACGAGTTCATTAAATACAAATTTACTGTTATAAAGTGCATGAAAAATTATCATTACTTAAAGGTGCTGGATGTACATTTTTGACTCTTCTAAAGCATATAAATACCATAATATGTTTGCAGCTATTTAAGAAACATGCCAAGTGAACATTCTTGTTTATCTGAAAAAACAATGCTGAAGTCAGTTATTCTGCTTTGAAAATGTGAGTTACGTGTCAGAACATCTGTCTTTGTTTTGGTTCTTTTAACCCACCCACTGCCAGTTTAGCCAATTATATTTCATCACCTCAGGTTGCCTTTGTAAAAACAGCGTATTTCATTCAGTCAGTCAGAAAGGCTCTCATAGCATGCGTCAGTGACCGAAATGTGACCTGTGGACAGCAGCCGACTCTGAAATCAGACGCAGAGCTCCACATGAGGAGGTTATTAATTAGCAAATAATATAAATATTATGAGCGTAAACATTATGTGAGCAGGTTACATGATGTGATTTGCAGTGATAATTGGCTGTTTGCACAAGACAAAACACAATAGAAATTTAAATACAGACATTAAAAAGCACAGAATAGTGCACTTCTATGAAATGGTAAAGTTTATAATCTAATCAATACATATTAAACCTCTTTAACATTATTAAATGTAGATGGTGAATCATCATGTGTTGGTTTGCATTATTTCAGAGATCTAAAGTTCAGTTTCAAACAGTTTATTTTATTTTCAAGATCTGAGGTAAACTGTCTGCTGCAGCTTTCAGTAGTATGGCAATAAATGTCATGTAAAATGGCATTCAAACTCACATTATTAGCAGTTAACACTGAATAAAGCATATGATGTGTACCTGAGGTGATCATCTCATCTAAAAATAGAAGCTGTTTCTAATATATAAATTCCAGATATTGGTTAGGACAAAAACACCTTTTAATATAAAAAAAAATCATTCTATAGCGCCCCGTTGACTTTATTTAAAGAGCCCATATTAAAAAGGGTCATATTTCGGTTATATGGGTCTCCAACAACATACTGATATGCATGCAAGGTCAAAAAACACTTTCTTGGTCTTATAATATAAATTTATTTTTACCTAATTATCCCAGCGACTCCAATATAAATTGTTCAGCGATTCATTTGTGCCCAAACCCCTCCTTAACGCGAAGCTAATCTGCGCTGATTGGACAGATGACAGCCTGTGATTGTTCAACAGCGCTCAGCACGAGACGCCCAGCGCCCAGCGCGGTTTGTCAAGCCCCCGGTTCGCCAACATTGGTATAGGATCCGATCGCAGTGGACTCTGGAAACACGCTTCATAGTAAAACTTACTCAACAGTGTTATTCAAACCTTACCACCAAAAGCAGTGTAGTTAAACACTAGCATATTGCTCCATTCTTAACTATGATACACATTCAGTATTAACTAATGTATTTACTTACACTTATGAAATGTGTCATGGGCCAGGTCTGATTTTATTAATTATCTTTCATTTTGGAGCTTTTCTCCCTTCTCAGCTGTAACTTAGATCATTTCTATTTACAATCATTGCTGTGGCACCTCTTGCGTGAAGTGTTATATGTTCTCAGCGCTTACCTGTACTCTGCTTTGCCCAGAGATCACATCCCCAGCCTGGGTTTGATTGTTTGTCCATTTGTCTCACAAGTCTCAAACATCAGCAGTCCTTCCTTTAACAAATGAATGAATCGCCCATTTCCCTCATGAAGCACAGCGTCTTCATGACTAATGATGACTTCAGGATCTCTTTGTATTTGCTGCTGTGTTAGTGGGCGGGGCCACAGGTTTAAATTTTCCCAAGTTTGCGCGCGCAACAATTGGGCACGCAATTTGTTTAGTAGCCACGTCACGACTAAAGACCCGTTTTGAAGACAATTCATTCTAACCACTATGAGTCGACTCTTTTTTGGATGAATCAATAGTTTTAAAAACTGTCCACTTTCAGATTTAAGCCTTAGCTGGATATTTCACTTAACTTAGAACTGTTACACACTACATGGAATGTCATTTTCAAAAACTTAAAAACACAGATTTAAATCAGCGTTTAGGCTTGGTAGTCAGGCATACTCACATCAATCTGGCAACCTGCTCTTGCATGTGTTTTGATCCAGGAATGCAATACCTAGTTCAACCACTGGGTGTCAAACTTACATACTGCACCTTAAAAATATTTTAACATTTATGTCACAAAAAATAAATACAGAAATGTGCAATATGTATAAATATAGTAATGATAACACATTCAACTTAATAAAATTAAATGTTTTATCAATTAAAATTATTTATTGATCTGAGATAACTTGAGCTAAGAATAAATGGTTACATTTGTATTAACCAATGTAAATATTGATGGATAAAAACTGTAAATAAATGTAATGTAAATAAATCATTTTGGAATTATAAGGTTCCATATGTGCATTCAGAGTAGTTTGAAGATATTTGCATTCCATATAGCAAACATGACATGGCAATTTAGATTTTATATATGGAAAATATATGAAAATGAATAGAACAGAATAATGATATGTGAATAACCCAATTTTGACAAAAATTTCAGATATAATATTATAATTTCAATTCCAAGGTGAATAAAATAACTAATAGTTTTACAGATAATTGCAAAAAAATTATACAAAATTCATGAAACACATAGACATGAATCTGAAACATAGATACTGTCCACAAAACTGTTTAATAATACTACTATTATTCATAATAGTAGTAGTAGTAGTAGTAGTAGTGTTGGTGGTGGTTTATATTTCATATAAATTGGTTTGATTTTTGTTGTTATTCAGAAATACAAGTGATTAAAGCCTCCTGCTTAATATTATACTAATTTGAGTGTTTCTATTTTTTTCTCCGCAGCACCTACGGTGGTGTCGTTTTCTTTCGATGTCGGAAACGGACCAGTGGAGCTGAACGTCCACTCTCCTACCCCACTGAATGATGACCAGTGGCACCGGGTCAGTGCTGAGAGAAACACTAAAGAGGCTATTCTTCAACTAGACCAGAAATACAAGGAGATCAGACCTGCACCTACACAGGGCCATACGCGCCTGGAGCTCTACAGCCAGCTGTATGTGGGTAAGCAGCTCATGCACATCACATATAGCAGATTTATGGATTTATGTGGGTGAGGACTTCAGAAAATATATACTTTTCCATACACCCACCGCCTGTTCGTACTTACAGTGATATTGCTGGAGGTCAGAAGGTTACTGTATTGTTGTTCATTTATAGGAATTCATAATGTTATCGACTGTCTGTGCAGCTTATACAGATTTGATCTCATATGAGATTTATTAAAGTAATTTCATCACAATTACAAGTAACTTTGCAACTGCTTGCCATTAGAATCTTTCAGTTCAGTTTAGTTTTATTTCTATAAATTTTCCTTATTATTTTGATGATCCCCAACAGAAAATCTGTTGATTTTGCAAATAAAAGAAACTTTGCAACATCATGTCAACTAACTGTCAAAGTATTAATAGACTGTCTGCGTAATATATGATAGTATTTTATTTTGATGGTCCCCTTTTGACATTTCAAGCTACAAGTTATTTTGCAACTAAATATTTTTTTTGCAATTAAACTCCAATAGTTAATGAAAAAACATGATTTCTGAAATTGTTAAAAAGCTCCAGTTTTAGTAATTTCCATAAAACCATTTGTACTTTTTATTGCACAGCATAAAAATATAATATCTGAACATTTTCAAAAAATAGTTTTTTTTTTTTAATTAGTTGATATTAGTTGACTCTAATTTTAATATCTGGTAGTATTTTATTTCAACACTGTCTCATTGTAAAGCAACAAGCTACATTTTTGTGAAACAGCAAAAATGTACTTCAGCATACCTTTGACTGCAGTTTGTAGGTAAAATTAACACTAAGGGCCAGTATGACACCAACAGCATTTGTTCCTTTTCATACTAAATATATTTACTGGAGCATATTATCGACAAATAAAGGATTATATTTGTGCAATTCTTTGAGCAACTCCAAGTAAATACCACTAAACAGTTTATTTGGTGCCTATAGTGTCTATTGTTGGTTTGTTTAGGTAAGACTTTAGGACAGTGGTTTGCTAGGTGATCTGTATGACAACCCCTGCCTTCTCCTGGATGTGTAGACGTGTATCTGACATACAACAAAACATACACTAAATTTCAGATTTGCAAAAATATAGACACTAGTCTGGATTTGTCATCTGAAATGTGCAATGAAATGTACCCAGAGCAAGGTATTTTTTGCAAAACTCTAGGCTGAGGCACATATTTCCCGGGTTGTTTTATTTTGATTGTCCTGATTAACTGTTGTATTGACTTTGACTTTGTTGCCTATCAGTAACTACAGTAGGACTATCTGCCTAACTCATTATTTTGATGATCTGGCAGCAGATCATTCTGCTGGTAACTACAAGTAACATTTCAGCAGCCTGTTGATAACCAGTAATCAGAGTATTTGTTGCCTGTCTACTTACTGTTCTATGAGTAAATGCTTTATTTCAGTGTTCTGCTAAATATATTTACTATGTAGTATACACTACCTGACAAAAGTATTGTTGCCTTTCCAAGTTTTAGGAACAACAAATAATACATGTAACTTGACTTCTAGTTGATCATTTGGTATCAGAAGTGGCTTATATAAAGGCAACGGCCTCTAAATTACGCATATTTAACCAAAATAAAATATGATCATGCTTTGATTTTTAATTGTTTAATTAGGACAGTAAGGTCTGACTTTGCTTAGACAAAAGTCTTGTCATTTAACAGAAATATTGTACAGTATAGAATATAAAGTCATGGTGCTGTGCAAAAAGAGTTAATATTGTGTATGACTCCCATGAGCTTGGAGGACTGCATCCATACATCTCTGCAATGACTCAAATAACTTATCAATAAAGTCATCTGAAATGGCAAAGACAACGTTCTTGCAGGACTCCAAGAGTTCGTCAAGATTCTTTGGATTCATCTCCAATGCCTCATCCTACATCTTATCCCAGACATGATCAACTCAATAATGTTCGGACTGGTGACTGGGCTGGCCAATCCTGGAGTACCTTGACCTTCTTTGCTTACAGGAACTTTAATGTGGAGGCTGAAGTATGAGGAGCGCTATCCTGCTGTGGAATTTGCCCTCTCCTGTGGTTTGTAATCTAATATGCAGCACAAATGTCTTGAAACCTGCAGATCTCTCACACGCCCTCATACAGAATTTAACCCCAAACCTTGAGTTTTTTCTTCACCAAACTTGACGGATTTCTATAAGAATCTTGGGTCCGGGATCTATTAGGGCTTCTGCAGTATTTGTGATGATTGGGATGCTGTTCAACAGATGATTCATTGGAAAAATCTACCTTCTGACACTTTTCCAAATGATAAACTAGAAGTCAAGTTATTATTTGTTGTATTATTTGTTATTATTTGTTCTTACAACTGGGATTGAAGACAAGACTTTTGTTAGCTACCAGTTATCATTAGAGTATTAGTAGATCATCTGATTAGTTAGAATGTTATTTTTATGATCCCTCTAAACATTTTGTTCAGCTGCGTAAACTTTTTCAGTATACATATCCAGTCATTTGAGCATTACCAGAAATGTCAGCATAGTCTACTAATCCTTAGCCTAATACTGAGAGTAAGTTTACATGCACTTGCAAAGTCTACAGTACAGTCAACATAATGTCTCGAGGGAACCAACAAAATAAAGTTTAACCACACTGACAAAAAATGAAGAAAGATTGAACAGTCTTTCTTCATTATTAGACTCAAATAAGGCACCCTTCTTCCCAGATCTCTCTGTTCTTGTCTGTTCTTTTGACTTGACTTTATTCTCTCTCTTTTTTCTCCATCTCTCTTGCTGTTTCTGCAGAGAAATCAGCAGTTTCTCTGAGTTCTTTCACAGAGCTCTCTATGTTCTCATATGTCTGAAAGTGAGAATGTATTTATAGTCGGCAGCCTAAATGCAGGTGTAGCTATTAAAACCTACGCTTAATGACATGGAACCCTGGGGAACCTGTTCGCCTCCGAAGTATGAAAAAGTCCACTGTAAAGAAAAGGAAGTTGGAAATGGGTTTGACTGAATGCGGCTGAAAAATGTCTCCGGCGCAGCAGGGAATGTGACTAATAATGGTGTCATGTGTGCTATGCTAACATTAGCGAGGAGTCTTTTGTGGCTTTAAAAGTGTGAACAAGCCATGTCACTCATGAGGCAATTATCTCTAGAACAGAATGGCTTTGGGCTTTTATTGTGCTATTTTGTGCTTTGACTTATTCTTTTCAACAGTTGACTTTGATGCTCATTAAGAAGGGGGAAGATAATACACCCCTATAGCTCTCTTGAGAGAGCTTTAAAAAGCCTGTCTAGCTTGTTTGTTTAAAGCTTGACTTCACAAAGTATTTCCTGATTTCCAAAAATTTGGCTAGAGCCTATTTTATTTATTTAGAGTTGGTAATTGATTTGTATGAATCAAAATTACATATATGTGCGTGTAATATTAATAACTCGAAATAAATGACTCAATGAATGACGAAATGAATTCAGTTTATCTCTCTGTTAAATAAAGTTGAAGAATGATCGATTATTTTCAACAATTATCATCAATTGTATTCACCTATAATTTTACTAAAAATGTTTTTGAGCAATTTTAAATCATCAGCTCTTTGGAGTTTTTCTTTTAAGATGGACAATGTGCACTTAAACATGGCAGCTCTGCATTTTTGCTATCCAAATATAAAATTGTGTTACAATATTAGATCTTAAAATTATTCATGTTCAAAAGAAAATTATTCATGTTCAAAAATGAAAAAATCTTAATTATATTCTCTCTTCCAGACCAGACAATATGTCTCCAAATCAAATAAAATCAAATCACAAATTTTCAAATCAAATTTTTATTAGGGATGTCCAAATCCGATCCGATCGTGCGTTTCAGACTCGATCGGAATCGGATGTTACTTCCCGATCAAGACTTGAATATATATATATATATATATATATATATATATATATATATATATATATATATATATATATATATATTCAAGTCTTGATCGGGAAGTAACATCCGATTCCGATCGAGTAGAAAGTAGAAAGTCCGATCCGGCAAAGTAGAACACAGAAACAGCTTGAAGCGGAAAGCACGAGTATGTCTGTGGTCTGGAGGTATTATAAAGTTGATGACGACAACATTGCCATAGCAAAATGTTAAATTTGTAAACTTAGGATTGCCTGCCGAGTAAGTTGAGGTGATATTAGTTTCTATATTATTTTAATATTATTCTATTTTTTTATTTACTGTTGCACTAAAGTCCAAAAGTGAAGAAGTTATCTGTTATTTATTACTTGATTGTTTAAGCTACCTCACAGTTCTCTGTTTGTTAACAGAGTTGTTGATTGTTAAAATAAGGTGAATTTAATAAGAAATAAGAAACATCCTGGATATGTTTCTTTGCTCCTCTTTATTCTTTTTTTACATATTATAGAAGTATCAGATCAGGTTTTGGTATAGGTAGATACTCAAAATCAAATGACTCAGACTTGAGGGCAAAAATAACTGATCGGGACATCCCTACTTTTTTTTGTCACATTATCAGCAGCACGTGTACTGTGATGAGTGAAAAGCTTGAGTCCTGGCTCCAGACAGACAGTGCAAAATACAACAACACACTCCAAAAAACTAAACAATATACTATTAGCAACGTTGACAGTAATACGTAAAAGACAATAAATATGTGAAAGACGATAATTACATTAAGAAAAACACACATTACACACATGCAGGCACAGATAGACAAGTACACATTCAAAAAGCTGTACACATAGTTTGACACCATCTTTCTTTATTAAACTAAAGATATATTAAAGTTTTGAAGGAAAGGATTCAAAGGTTTTACTCCTTTTTAACTAAAGGGACTCAACATAGATGGTAAAAATCCATATTTAGACTACTTCAAAGTTATCCACGTGACCCCCTCAGAGAAACAAGGCAGTGGCATCTACTCTTGTGAGAAGAGCAACAATTTAACACATACGAACACAAAGCAAAACTGCATTTTCTACTTTCAAGTGGAAAAGTTCTTAAAATTGCATTTTTCCTTATCTGCTTTTAAAAGGTTTGGAATACAGACAAGACTCGTCAAACCGATCTCTGTTCACACAGACAAAAAAACTAAAATTGCTGCGTGCTATACTATACTACTGTGCTCAGCATAATCGAGTACAGCTCATTTTGAAAATGAATATTTGTATCCATTTCTCACTGAATATAGGCAATGTATTTTGGTGAATTTAAACAAAACATATTTATTAAACAGATATATTTATCACAATAATATTTTAGTCACCAAACATATTTAGAAATTGAAAGATAATCCAATTAAATTTGAGCAAAATATTGGGAAAAAAAATACAACCTACAAAATTTCAACTAAATCTTTCCATTTTTTGCTTCTCTTGAATTTTCCTCTTTTTTAAATTTGTATTTAATGTTTTTCTTTAACATATACATTTTTGTGTACTAGTTTTTGGACCGTTACCGTAAGTTATTTTGTCAGATAAGCTCCAGAATTGGTTTCAGCACTGACTAATCTAATGTATAGGCACAAATATAATATTGTATAGCTTCCTATAAAAAAAATAATAAATGTAAAAGATACAATAGTAAGGGGGTACTTATATATGCTGAGCACTGTATATTCTAGAGCTGAATGATACTGGGAAAAATTGACATTGTAGTATTTTTTTCCCTCTGCAATATATATTGCTATTTACCAGATGACTTAAATATTTTGATTTGGAAAGTCATAAATTTAGATTGATTGGAATGGTTTTGTAGGGGAGTAAAATATAAATGTACATTTTATATAATTACTTATATAAGTATAATAAACAAACAACAGTCATAAATAAATCCAATGGAACAAATATTAAAGTAAAATAAACAGTGATTTATGGTTTTCTTGGGAGATTCTAGCAGTATTCAGGTACAGAACTTGAATAATGAAATGAAAATGACCTTGCATGGTTCTTCATCATATACATTTTTCAATACAATTATTCTTTATGCACTATTAAAATGCTTTAAACTCTCTTAAAACAGCTCTCATAATCACAGACCTTAAAAACACATGCAGATGATAAACTTGTACTCTATTTCAGTTCAAAACCCTGTTCCTGGAGATCGAACTTCCTGCAGATTTCAGTTGCAACCCATATTAAACACACCTGCGTGCTGTTCAGGTCCTAATTAATTGGCTCAGGTGTGTTTGATCAGGGTTGGAGCTGAACTTTGCAGGAAGGTCGATCTTCAGGAACAGGGTTGAGCACCACTGCTTTACACAAATCAAGATTTATTTTCTTGATCACTAATTTATCCACGTAAAACCTCTTTCTGATATGCCAGCAAACACTTCAACCTTCTTAACTGTGATGATTCAGTTTTTACATTTGGCTAGGGATTTTGAAGCTGGAAAAAGGAGGGACTGCAGCTTATGCAAAACAAGAATCGTGTCAATGTAATGCAAGCATCAACATGGTATAAACAAGCAGCTCTTTGCTCCTCGATACTGAGCTCTTTAAATAAGGAGAACAATAAACTAGTAAGGCAAACGGTAGAAAAAAAAACAGCAAAAGTTGTTTAAGCAAAGATCAAGGTGACATGACGCAAAAATTAAGAGCGTAAATAAATGGAAAAACCAAAAACATCACAAAATATGGGAAACTGTTAAATCAAAAAATTCTCTCCTCATTTACTGTCCCTTCATTTGTTTCTAAGTTTCCTTTTTTCTTTCAACACAAAAGAAGATATTTTGAAGAATGCTGGAAACCGGCAATCATTGACCTCTGTTCTATAAATATTTTTTTCCTGCTATGGACAAGAAATGACTGCCAATTTCTAGCATTCTTTTATTTGTGCTCGACAGAAGAAAGAAATACATAAAGCTCTAACTGGGAACGCCCCATTATGTCCACCAAAAAGAAATATATGATAGACCATAAACACGGGCTCATTGGAAATAGGTGCTTCAGCCTACATTTTTCTGAAACCAAAAAATATATTTAAACATACGTTTGACTGCAGTTCCATAGGTAAAATGAAATCTAAAGGGCAAAATGATGTCAACAACTTATATTCCTTTTTACATTAATGATATTAACAGGGATAAACACTGTAAAAATGCAGGATTCCGCACAATTGCTTCATGTTGTCACAAATCGATTAAGTTAACTTTAAATGGTTTTTCTAATTGAAGCAGATTGAACAAAAACCAATTCAGTTGTCCCAAAAAAAACTATTTTGTTCTGTCAATTTATTTTAAATAAGTCAATGTTTTGTTTAAAAGTCATTTTTTTAATTGTATTATAGTTGAATAAAGGATTATTTTTGTGCATTTTTTTATTTCACGACACCAATAAACATCACAAAATAACTTAAAGGTGTCTATAGTTTGCCATCAAATATGTTTGCCTCACCTGTCGATCTCCACATGGACAACTATTCTAGCATGGTCAGTTCAATGTTGTACTTGTGATGAAGAGCAGTGAAGTTCTCTGTACAGTGAAGCACGGTTCAACAAAATAGATAAAAGCAATGTAAAATCAAACTAAAAGGTCACAGTTTAACGTTTGGCACTATTGGCTGATTTAGAGAAGGGTCTAGATCAGGCATCGGCAAACTCGATCCTCGAGGGCCGGTGTCCCTGCAGAGTTTTGCTCCAACACTAATCAAACACACCTGAACACCCTAATTAGTGTCTTCAAGATCACTAGAAAGCTACAAGCAGGTGTGTTTGATTAGGCGAGCAGCTAAATAGCGAGCAGAAATTGGCATCTTTCTTACAGTATATCTACAGTCATACCTGTCCTTAGTGTCCTCCTTTCAATCAAAAGAAGATTTTCAAAAGAAAATCGTGACAGTTTGACTAGGCTTTAAATCCTTCTAGTCTAACATTGCAATAAAGATGTTACAGAATATCAGTGTTTGTCCTGATTTATGAGGCTTCTCAGCTGAAAATAATGATTTTTCAAAAGAAGGAAAAAGAAGTGAAAACACCAGAAAACAGTGTGGTTACTGAGCCTTTTAAAGAGGTGTTTCACAAGTTCAAATGTTGTAAAATTGCACTTGCCTTACCTGTCAGCACAGCAGCTTTCCAGTGCTTAAGCGCACTTAGACTTACCAAAAAAAAATACTCTGAATGATGAAAGACTGAGTAATTTCGGTGGGCTGCATATAGAGTCAGAAATGATTTGGACCATTAACCTGTTCTTGCAAAAATAAATCAACGTGAGAATGTTTTGAACATGCTGTGTTGTAACACAGATATGTGTACAGAATAAATTTTAGAGCTTTGGATTGTAGGCTGACACACCAAGCTGACACCAAAAAAACTATCAGCAACAAAAGCCAACTGTGTCGTTTCCAACTGCATTTTCATTCTGCATCTGTGTGTAAAAATTCCTTCATTTATTCATTTTCATCTGCTTTTCTGGGGACGGGTCACGGAGGCAGCGGTCTCAGGAGAAAACTCCAAACTTCCCTCTCCCCAGACACTTCCTCCAGCTCCTCCGGGGGGATTCCGAGGTGTTCCCAGGCCAGCCGAGAGATATAGTCTCTCCAGTGTGTCTTGGGTCTTCCCCGAGGCCTCCTTCTGGTGGGACATGCCTAGAACATCTCCCTAGGTAGGCGTCCAGGAGGCTTCCAAAACAGATGCCCGAACCACCTCAGCTGACTTCTCTCGATGTGGGGGAGCAGCGGCTCTACTCCGAGCTCTTCCCAGGTGACAGAGCTCCTTAACCTATCTATAAGGGTGCGCCCTGTCACCCTGCGAAGGAAACTCATTTCAGCCGTTTGTATCCGAGATCTTGTTCTTTCGGTCATGACCCAAAACTCATGACCATAGGTGAGTGTGGGAACTTAGATTGACTGGTAAATCAAGAGCTTTGCCTTTCAGCTCAGCTCCTTCTTTACCACAACGAACCAATACATCGACCACATTACTGCTGCCACTGCACCAATCCGCCTGTCTATCTCATGTTCCATGCTTCCCTCACTCATGAACAAAACCACAAGATACTTAAACTCCTCCACCTGGGGAAAGGACTTTCCTCCAACCTAGAGATGGCAAATCACCTTTTTTCCAGTGGAGCACCATAGCCTTGGACTTGGAGGTGCTGATTCTTATCCCAGCCACGTAACACTCTGTAGAAAACCGCCCCAGTACATGCTGAAGGTTCATGTTTGATGAAGCTAACACAACAACATCATCAACATGTGAAAATATTAAAATTAATAAATATAAGATGGGTCAGTTGGTATTTCTGTGTGGAGTTTGCATGTTCTCCCCGTGTTGGTGTAGGTTTTCTCTGGGTGCTCCGGTTTCCCCCAAAGTGCAAAGATATGCGCTATAGGTGAATTGGGAAAGCTAAATTGTCCGTAGTGTATGTGTGTGAATGAGTGTGTATGGGTGTTTCCCAGTGATGGGTGCAGCTGGAAGGGCACTCGCTACGTAAAACATATGCTAGATAAGTTGGCGATTCATTCTGCTGTGGCGACCCCAGATTAAAAAGGGACTAAGCCGAAAAGAAAATGAATAAATGAATGAATGAATGAACAATAAGATGGTAATAATGGGAAAATAAGACTACAGCTGCCAGTGATTACTTACCATAAATAGTAAGTAATCATAATCATGCTGATTTTGTTATCTTTCTATTTTGATATGTAAATATTTACATATCCTTAGGTAAGATAACAAAATTAGCTAAAAATGCTTTCCTTTGAAAAATTTAGCTTTTATTCTCATGCACGTAATTCTGAGCATCTGACGCTCACCTATAGACTAGTGTGCAAGGGAAGTTAGGATGACTCTAAGAGTTACTATTAGAGGGGCTCAATCAACTCCAATCCCTCAACTCTAACCCCAACCCCCCAACTGGCCAGCGGCTCCCCTGCTAGTGTGTAATAAAGACCTCAATAATAACTGATGGCATTAATTTTCGTGTTAAAAGGGTGGATTCACCATTTACCCACCCAAACATTGTTTCAAAATCTGTATGTTTCTTTCTTCTGCTGAACAGTTGTTTTTGAAGAATATTGGTAACCCAATATTTGTCAGTCACTGACTTTTATAGTAGGAAAACAAAAGCGTTATGGAAGTCAATAGACACCAACCAAACCCTGTTCTTTTGTGTTCAACAGAAGATAGAAAATAATCAGTCCTTCCAGAATTGTGCACCCAATGGTTGGCTGTTGTGATAAATAATAGAAAAGTAGTAATTTTTACAAGAACTGAAACAAATAATGCCATAAGTTTTGAGAAAGGCTGTCACAAAATCCTGGAGGCGTTGAATAAAACGAAGGGGTTTTTGTAGGGCTTAAGTTGTCACTCATAAACACAAATACTAATATACAGTGGTCCCTTGTTATTCACGGTAGTTACGTTCTAGAAATAGTCTGCAATAGGTGAAATTTGCAAAGTAGTCAGCTTTATTTTTTACAATTATTATAGATGTTTTAAGGCTGTAGAACCCCTCACTATGCTCTATGTACTATGCTCTCAGACAGGCATTAACATTTCACACTTTCCTCTCTTGTTTAAACACTCGCATAACTTCTACCTTACTTTAACATGCCGAGAAGTCCAACTTTTTGCTCAATGGTTAGCATCTTCCTCATTTTATTTTATCTGGACTCAATTGTATTGATTTTAACCTGCCTAAATATGGATTTTTACTGTCATTTGGATAAAAATTTGGATGAAGAATGAAGAAAGTTCATGGAAAATGTTGCAAAATTTGAACACTTGATTTTTCTTTGGTTAACCAATATATGTTATGTCCGTCTTAGATGGCCTGGTGCGTTTTTGCCTGGACCACTTACTTGAGATTACAGAATCTGACATTCCTTTAGACAATACAGCAAGCTAGGTCATGGATTAATACTCAATATATTAGCCAGCGCAAGTTTTAACCCTACAATAGGTCTCATTTTCATGTTGTCCATGGTGCAGATGAAAATTTCATTCTCATTCCCAGTTTGTAACTGAAGAAGGTTGGACTGGCTTATCAATTTCGATATAATATTAGGTGTAATGTGCTTCGTAGTCCAAATGCAGGTCAAGGGTAGTCTAATTCCTGTCTGTTGTTTCAGTAAAAAATGCAAATGTTGACTTGAACATTCACAAAGAGCAGTAAACTCTCCGTTTTTAGTCTCTGACCCTCAATGCTGATCTTAATTGTTGTATATGTGCTGAATGGACAAGTCCTCTGGCCTCTTCTGCTCTGCTTATGAATTGTTCGGTGCTCAGTTATTTTTTCAGCACCATTTCACCCCATGCCATCATTTATTAATAAAGCAGATTGCCTTCTACTTCCTTTCACCCATGGATGCTTGTGTCTATTTGAATTTGTTTTGCATTTATAGTGGCCTCTTTATATTTAATGGAGGATTAAATGCTTGCTTGTACTTTATCGTCATTCTCTTCATCTCAAATAACAAGCAGACGTTTGAAGTAACAGCCACTAACGCATTCCTTCTCTGCATTGTAATGTCTGCTTGCATGAATATTTCATTCTTCTTTACTTTTCACCATATTGTTGTTCTTTTGTGATTTATTGTATTCTTCTGTTCTCAGCTTGGCCTCGATTATGCATTACATTTACCACCACTGCATGCTTTTTTAATACTTGTATTTATTTGTATTTATTTACATTTTCATTATTGTTATTGTTTTCTTTGTTTTGGTGTTATTTTTCTTTCTTTCATTGCTTGCATGTCTGGGCGGTATTGATTCTCCAAAGGGAAGCCAGCATTATGGGCCTGTCAGGACAGTAGGTAACTTTTTTGTAAGATGTACCCCAACAAACACCCTAGTAAATCTAGATAATACATGTTTAGATATCTGTCTGTTCATCCTGTTCATCTGTCTACCCATCTGTGAGTCTGTCTATCTGTCTGATCACACATATTCATCCTCAGGAATTGTGTTGTTTTAACCATGCATCCATTCAAATTCCTTTAAAACATCTAGTTTTGTAGATTTTGAAATCAGCATTGATTCATTAAATACACGTCTGTGTTTTTCAGTTAACTAATTAATAAATCTTCTCTAGTTTTTACATAGCACATCCCATAATCATAAGATTTTGTTGTGGCTGACAGATCTCATATCTCATCAGTGGTACACAAATCAGGCACCTGAGTAAAAGAAAATATATTACTCCAGTATATCTGTAAACTCCCTGAATTACCAAATCATATCATACTCTAATAAGCACTTATTCATGATAATTCATGTGAAAACATGTGAAAATTCATTCACACACTGAACCACATTCAGATTAGTTTGTAAAATCCCTTACTGGAGACTCACTCTGAATGGATCACTTTAATCAGTGAGTCGTTTACTGCAGACTCACGCTGATTAAATCATTTGAATCAGTGAGTTATTGACTTATGGGTACTGTTATGAAGCGGACAGGAGACAGAGGTAAGGAAACGTTAGGGTGTTTATTAAATGACAACAAGGAGCACATGAAGGATAGCCAGGAGGATCAGGAATGATGTTGGGGTCTTTTCCTCCGTGGCTGGGTAACAGGAATACACGAGGATGGACAGCACACACCAGATACAGCTGACAGAGGATGACACAGACTTGGAAGGACTGGAAGACAGGACGATTCGGGAGGACCAGGAAGACTAGGAGGAATACAAAGAGAACAGGTAAGTAAATCGTTTGTTTTAGCTGAGGATGACTACGCTGAGTGGTCGCTCAGTTGTCCGCTTTCGTCGAGACGAGCCCGGACAATGAGCGACTGGAGTGCTGTGCTTTTATCTGGTGCTCGTGAATGTGATGCAGCTGTGTGCTCATTAGAAGTCAGGTGATGGTGATCTTCGTGAGTGGGGGTCGTGAGAGCCTGACCAATCCATGACAGTACCCCCCTCCCCAGGGCCCGCTCCTGAGGGCCGACACCTCCGACGCCGTGGTGGTCTCCCTCTGCCTCTAGGCGCTGGGAACTCAGGGTGGCTCTCATGAAACTCCACCATGAGACTAGGATCGAGAATATCAGCTCTGGGAACCCATGTCCTTTCTTCGGGGCCGTACCCTTCCCAGTCCACCAGGTACTCCAACTGGCCACCACGACGTCGGGAACGCAAGATCTCCTTCACTGCGTAGACGGCTCCTTCTTCTAGGAGCAGTGGAGGAGGGGGTTCCTCTTCGTGGTCAGGCTCTGTGGAGGGAAGAACAGGATCGTGATAGGGTTTCAGGAGTGATACGTGGAATGTAGGGTGAATACGGTAGTGAGAGGGTAATTGTAGTTTGTAGGTGACGGGGTTAACCTGTTCCACGATGGTGAAGGGACCAACAAATCGGGGACTTAACTTGCGAGAGGGCAGTCGCATGCGTATGTCCCGGGTGGATAGCCACACCTTTTGTCCGGGTGTGTATCTGGGTTCTTCAGACCTTCTCCTATCGGCGGTTACCTTGCTTCGACGGACTGCCCTCTGCAGATGTTGATGAGCCTCGTCCCAGACTCTCTCGCTCTTTCCCTGAAGCAGTGATCCACTGCGGGGACATCAGATGGTTCGCCATCCCAGGGAAAGAGCGGTGGTTGGAAGCCCAGGACGCACTGGAATGGCGTGAGTCCGGTGGAGGGTTGCCGCAGTGAATTTTGGGCATATTCTGCCCAGCCCAAATACTGGCTCCAGGAGTTCTGGTGACCACTGCAGAAGGTCCTCAGGAACCGTCCCACCTCCTGAATCTTCCTCTCTGTCTGCCCGTTGGTTTGGGGATGATATCCAGAAGAGAGGCTGACGGCCACACCTAGGAGCTTGAAGAAGGCTTTCCATAGACGTGAGATGAACTGTGGACCTCTGTCCGACACAATATCTTCTGGAATACCAAATGACCTGAAGACTTGATTAAAGATATTGTCGGCAGTTTCAAAGGCTGTGGGAAGACCTTTCAGAGGGATTAGTTTGACAAACTTTGAGAATCTATCTACTATGACTAGAATACAGGTATTACCTTCTGACGAAGGGAGGTCAGTGATAAAGTCCACTCCTAGGTGTGACCAGGGACGGTTCGGAATCGGCAAGGGATGGAGCTTTCCAGCGGGTAGATGACGTGGGCTCTTGGATTGGGCACAGTCCTTACAGCCCTGAACATATTGCCTCACATCCCTTGCCATGTTTGGCCACCAGAATCGTTGGGATACTAGCGAGAGAGTATTGTTGATCCCTGGATGTCCAGTGCCTAGCGAGGTATGTAAGGAGTGGATCAGATCTACCCGGTGTTCAGGTGGTATGAACTGCCGATGAGGAGGGCATCCCGGCGGAGCAGGGGCTTCCGGAGTGGCAAACGACTGGAGGAGCGTTCCAGGTGATCGGACAAATGGAGATGTGTTCGGGAAGAATCTTCGTTGGGAGTTCTTCATGATCGTGATGCTCGTGTAAACGAGAGAGAGCGTCTGCTCTTAGATTCTTGGGTCCTGGACGATAGGAAATGGAGAAATCAAAACGTGAGAAGAAAAGTGACCATCTGGCTTGACGTGGACATAGTCTCTTGGCCTCTTTGATGTATTGGAGGTTTTTGTGATCTGTGATCACCTGGAACGGATGTTTGGCTCCCTCCAACCAGTGACGCCACTCCTCCAAGGCTAGCTTGATTGCTAGAAGCTCCCTGTCTCCTATGCTGTAATTCTGCTCCGCCGGGCTCAACTTCCGAGAGAAATAGGCACAGGGATGCAGTCGGGGCGGTGTATCATGATGTTGAGATAATACTGCCCCGACGCCGGTGGTGGATGCGTCCACTTCCACCACGAAAGGAAGATTTGGGTCAGGATGAGTCAGGAGTGGGGCCCTTGTGAACTCCTTCTTAAGAAGGCGGAAGGCTGCGGCTGCTTCTTTGGTCCACTCCAGTCCTTTGGGTTTACCCTTGAGGAGATTAGTGAGAGGTGATGTAATCCTGCTGTAGTCCTTGATAAACCGTCTATAAAAGTTAGCAAACCCAAGAAACCTCTGGAGCTCCTTAATGGAAGTGGGTTCTGACCAGGATAGAACAGCCTCAATTTTCTTCCCATCCATACGTATACCGGTTTGGTCAATGATGTATCCCAAGAAATGAATCGACTTCTGGTGGAATGAGCATTTCTCCGCTTTGAGGTAGAGGTGATGTTCTCTCAATGTGTGTAGGACCTCCGCAACGTGTTGGCGATGTTCGGCCTCACTCCGGGAGTAAATGAGGATGTCATCTATGTACACTATTACACAGTGGTGAAGAAACTCCCGGAGGACTTCATGAATGAAGTTTTGGAATACGGAGGGGGGCGTTGACCAGACCGTAAGGCATGACCTCATATTCATAGTGGCCAGTAGGGGTCACGAATGCTGTCTTCCATTGGTCCCCCTCACGTATTCTTATCAGATTATACGCGCTGCGGAGGTCCAATTTAGTGAAGACTTTAGCTTCTCGGAGCTGTTCCAAAGCGGCTGGTACCAGAGGAAGGGGATATCGGTATTTTACTGTACCGTTATTTAGGACCCTGTAGTCGATGCATGGACGCAGCCCTCCGTCCTTCTTGGCCACAAAGAAGAAGCTTGAGGCGGCTGGTGATTTTGAGTGACGTATGTACCCCTGACTCAGAGCCTCCCTTATGTAATCTTCCATTGCCTGATTCTCTGGAAGCGAGAGCGGGTAGATCCTACCTCTTGGCAACTGGGCATCTGGAACTAGGTCGATCGCGCAGTCCCATGGCCGATGCGGCGGTAGCTGGGAAGCTCTCTTGGGGCAGAAGACATCATGAAAGGAGCTGTACTCCTTAGGAATGTGGATAGACTGCTTCTCAGGAGGGCTCTCGACCGATGTTGCAAACAAAGAAATGGGGTTCCGACCTTGAAGATGGAGATTTGGAAAACAGGCAGGTGTACATCCAGATCCCCATTTCTTTATCTCTCCTGTGCCCCAAGAGATGATGGGATCGTGCTTCACCAGCCACGGGCGCCCTAGAATGATGTCCATATTTGCACCCTCCAGAACCAGAAATTGAATCCTCTCTTGATGTAACAACCCCACTTGAAGAAGGATGTCTTCGCATTGTCGATGGATACGGGTCGAAGATCGAGTGCACTGGGTTATCGGTTGTATCTGGTATATATGCGAGGACGCCTCAGTACGGAGGTGGAGTTGACGACAGAGGGATTGGGAGATGAAGTTCCCTGCTGACCCGGAGTCGATGAGGGCTGTGACAAGGAGAGAAATAGAGGCAGTAGTTATTTGTACGGTGGTAGTAAGTGGTTTACATTGTTCAATATTCGTACTGAATACACTCACTGAAGTCCGAATGGGACGAAGGGGACACTCCATACGGGTGTGTCCACTGACACCGCAGTATAGACACAGACCCCGGGTCAGCCTCCTCTGTCGTTCCGCTGATGTCAGTCTTCCAGACTCTATTATCATGGGTTCTGGTTCTGGAGAGGCTGTTGACTCAGGCGATTGGAGGAGTGCAGACGAGGGGGTGATGGTGTCCTGTTGATAGGAACGGAGACGATCGGAACATCGGAGAGAATGTTGGATGAATCTCTCCAGACCCATTGTATCATCTAATGTGGCCAGTTGGATTCGGAGAGTGGGTTCCAAGCCGAGCCGGTACGTGGTCAACAACGATCTCTCATTCCATCCACTTGCAGCTGCTAGAGTGCGAAACCGGAGAGCATATTCCTGTGTAGATAGAGTACCTTGCTTTAGATGATACAGCTGCTCTCCAGCGGCTACTTCCCCATCAGAACGTCCAAACACCTCTTTGAAATACTCCGTGAAGGTAGTGATGGAATTCATGACCGGCCCGGCTTGGTTCCAGATCGTCTCAGCCCATTTAAGTGCAGGTCCAGAGAGTAGAGATACGATGTAGGCGATCTTCGACTTATCTGTGGGATATAGAGAAGGTTGCATTTCGAATATGAGGGAACATTGTAACAGAAAACCATTGCACTCCCCCGCTCCGCCGGAGTAGGGCGCTGGTCGGGGCCATGGGACTGGAAGGAAGGGCCGAAGAAGAAACTGTGGAGGCGGAAGTGCTCGGTGCTGGTGGTGCGTTGGAAAGTGGAGCTGATGGCTGTAGAATCCGCTTCAACTGGTCCACCAGCTCTTGAAGGTGATCGGGGGTGCTCATGTTGTCGTCGTTATGGGTCCGGGCTTCTGTTATGAAGCGGACAGGAGACAGAGGTAAGGAAACGTTAGGGTGTTTATTAAATGACAACAAGGAGCACATGAAGGATAGCCAGGAGGATCAGGAATGATGTTGGGGTCTTTTCCTCCGTGGCTGGGTAACAGGAATACACGAGGATGGACAGCACACACCAGATACAGCTGACAGAGGATGACACAGACTTGGAAGGACTGGAAGACAGGACGATTCGGGAGGACCAGGAAGACTAGGAGGAATACAAAGAGAACAGGTAAGTAAATCGTTTGTTTTAGCTGAGGATGACTACGCTGAGTGGTCGCTCAGTTGTCCGCTTTCGTCGAGACGAGCCCGGACAATGAGCGACTGGAGTGCTGTGCTTTTATCTGGTGCTCGTGAATGTGATGCAGCTGTGTGCTCATTAGAAGTCAGGTGATGGTGATCTTCGTGAGTGGGGGTCGTGAGAGCCTGACCAATCCATGACAGGTACACTACCTGACAAAAGTCTTGTTGTCTATGTATGTTTTAGGAACAACAAATAATACCTTGACTTCTAGTTGATCATTTGGTACTGTATCAGAAGTGGCTTAAATAAAGGCAAAAGCCTCTAGATTACGCTTATTTTACCAAAATAAAATATGATTTTTAATTATTTAATTAGGACAGTAATGTCTGACTTTGCTTAGACAAAAGTCTGGTCACTTAACAGAAACAATGTACAGTATACAATACAAAGTCATGGTGTAGTGGAAAAAGAGTTAATATTGTGTATGACCTCCATGAGCTTCATTCATACATTTCTGCAATGACTCAAATAACTTATTAATAAAGTCATCTGGAATGCAAAAAAAAGCGTTCTTGTAGGACTCAGAGTTCATCAGGAATCTTTGGATTCATCTTCAATGCCTCCTCCATCTTACTGGGACATGCTCAATAATGTTCATATCTGGTGACTGGGCTGGCTGTAGCTCCTTAACCTTTACTTTCAGGAATTTGATGTGGAGGCTGAAGTATGAGAAGGAGTGCTAACCTGCTAAAGAATTTGCCCTTTCCTGTGGTTTGTAATGTAATGGGCAGAATAATGTCTTGATATCTCAGGAAAAATCTTTGGAAAAATCTAACTTCTGCCACTTTTCCAAATAATCAACTAGAAGTCAATTTATTATTTGTTGCTCTTACAACTGGGATCAGCTTACAATTGTTCAGTTCAGTTTGTGAATCAATTTAACAGGCTAACTTATATGCAATTAACATGATTATGTTCTTATTTGCGTATGGATTATTAGAGTATATAAAAAAAGCTTTAAAGTAAAGAATAACAATTTACCGTAGCCTTTTGTAGAGTTTTTGCCGGTAAGTGGTTAGCAAGGTTGTCTCACAACAAGAAGGTTGCTAGTTTCAGCTGGACAGGGATGTATTTCTGTGTAGATTTTGCATGTTCTTCCTGTGTTCGCATGGGTTTTCTACGGGTGCTTCAATTTCTTCCACATCAAAAGACAATAAAGGTCAATTGGATAAAATATAAATAAATAGAAAAAATTGTGGTAGTGTGAAAATGAAAGTGTGGGGGTCTTGACACTAATAAAGTGTTCAAAATTCAATGTGTACCACTGTGTAGGTCAGGTCAATAAAAACATTAAAGATGTTGTTATAAAATGTTATGACAGAGTACTACGACTTTTAATGAAAAGTTCTTGTGACAAATTCAGTTTGTTCAGTAAAAAAAAATTGATGACACAATTATGACAATGATAATAATGACAGATTTATGACGCGATGTTGTTTTGGTAATGTCAAGTTGCCATGACAAGGACATTGGCAGGTTATGATGATGTATTTGTTTATGTCATGTTGTTATAACAAATACATCTCAAACAATGTCATTGTTGCATTTAAAATGACATACTGTCATAAGCATTCATAAATTCTCCTTCATATTCATGATGTGTCAGAAACAGAAACATAATTTTTGTGGATTGTTACACCTTATCTATCTATCTGTCTGTCTATCTCTGTCCATCCATCCATCTATCCGTCCATTTGTGATAGTTGCTGCAATATTGGGCTGCAAATAGCCTGTGCAATGCCAAGGTAAAAGCAGAAAAAAAAATAATTCCACTGAGCAAGATGGTCTAATAAATGTAATATGCTAATTCATTAAGGTTTCATTAGAGCATAATTTCCGATTCAGGGCTCATCAGAGACGGAGGCGGTGAACTTCAGGAGGGTTTTAACAGCTTGTCGTAAGAGCCTCTTTCTTCACTCAGTTTTATTCATGCATGCTTCCAAAATGAAAAAAACACAACAATCTTGTATTTATGAAATCAGCACTGTGAGAAAGTTTTGTGAAGTTAATTCTGCAGTAACAAAACAAGGGCAAAATAAAATGCCTGCTAAGTAGCATAAATCGAAATAATCATGCGACAGAGAATAAATAGAAAAATTAATTAAAATGTGTTTGTCTTATGTTCGTCCTTGAAACATGAGACACTGTGTCTTTCATTAAAGCTTTATAATAGCACAGCATATTTGCTGTACATTTGATGATAAGAGTTCCGCTCAGGTTTATTAGCAAAGGATTCAGTGAGTTTGTTTTGTATTAAACAGCTAAGCAGGTCACCATCTCAATTAAAACTCAACTCTTAATGTAAGCTTAAGTTCAACTGACCTTAGAAAACTTTGAATTTTTATAGCAAAGCCATTCTGCAGTGACTCTAATCTATAGATACTCCAATCCATATCATTTCTCTGAAAGAACTGATAAAGCTTTCCTTGTTTGTTAGCTTGATAAATGATTGTACTTGCGGGTCTGTTTTTTATTATTAACTGTTAGTAAATAATGAATGCATCCTGCCAGGACGTTTGCTATAAATCTAGTATTAATCCAGCAATTGATTGTACGATTTCTGTTTAACTGGGCAGTTTCCTATAATGAAAAGATGTCCGGACACGACGTTGAGCGATTGGCTAATGGTTATTTTCCCCTGGAAGTTGAACTCTAATGGTGTCTAATTTCTCTAAGGTGTGTTGTATTGAATGCTACATGCCATAATGAATGAAAAGCACCAGAAGGAGTTTAGCTATTGGCGGAGACTTAATGTTTCTCATTTAACCTTTTGTTTTCGAGCTCGTTGCAGTGAAAATCATTCTGTCGAGTGAAATATTGACCGGTCTTTGCCTCGATTTCTCATCTAGGTGCAGCGGGAGGTCAGAGAGGATTTCTGGGATGCATTCGCTCTCTGAAGATGAACGGCGTGACCCTTGACTTAGAAGAGAGGGCGAAAGTCACTCCTGGTGTAAAGCCTGGCTGTTCGGGTCACTGCACCAGTTTTGGGATGTATTGTCGTAATGGTGGCAAATGTGTGGAGAAATACAACGGCTATTCCTGCGACTGCACCACCACCGCTTACGACGGGCCTTTCTGTTCAAAAGGTCAGTAATGCAAATTGAAACGTTTGCTGGGAAGTTTACGCACCTTAAAACTTTCTACACTACACACTGATGAAAATCTGTCTAGACTAAAACTGCTGGGAGACTTTGAGAGGCCCTCTATGCTTTCAAGCTCCGCCTCCCTCATTTGAATATAGTAATAGCATCACTGACACCAACAGAACTCTTTTGTAGTTCGTGTTCTGTGTCGAGACCTCCATCAGACACTGCATGGCCTCCGTTTACAAACGGCAATCTGCTGTGAGCCAGAGACTCTGATGGTTGCCCTCGGCTTTCAACTTTTCCTTTCGCTTGAAATATGCATTAACAACCTAGTATTTGCAAACTTTTAACTCACATTTCCATTTTACACTTATTTACTTGTGCCGTCTTGGGTGTTGCAGTCAATATCGAATTCTCTCTGATTCTTTGCCTTTGGGTCGGTGCAATTGCTCCCACAGGCTGCCGTACATCCGTGGCTCAATACTACACCTTCAAATCAGAAAGAAGAATTGGTAACACTTTATTTTGATGGTCCATTTGAGTAATAGTAGACATTTAACTGACTATAAGAAACTTTGCAAGTACAAGTCAACTTACACTAACCCTAACCCCAACCCAACAGTCTACTTATAATCTAATGGAATTAGTTGGCATGTAGATACAATGTAACTTAAATTTAACAAACAGACCATCAAAATAAAGTGTGACCGAGGAATTTGCTTCATTTGGATTCACAATCATGAATGTGATGTGTTACTTTATAAATAAATGTAGTTTTTAGTATATTTATGATTTAAAGTTTGGTCCCAAACCAAAAGTTATAGTTTATATAATAACTTATTTATTTAACAATATATAAACACTTATTGTATATAATAAATATATATGTTTAATTAAATTTTCAGACAGTGAAAGGGTTTTCACACCAAAACAATTCAAACACTTTACAAAATTATTTTTAACAATTAAAGTGAAACTAAAAAGTTGTCTATTTGTTGTCTAATTAAAGATACAAGTATAATGCTTAATACAACTAATCTGGTGGGACAGAAATCATTTGCTTAATGTAAAGCAGTTATCTTTGTCATTTAAAGTCCACAGGGAAAGAAAATGAAGTCTAACTGCTTTTTTAAATGTATTTTATAGATCTTATTTTAAATCATTCAAATCACATGTGAAAATTTCCCCTAAACTAAAACCTGCTGTTTACAACTAAACAAAAATGGAAAATGTAACATACAAGGATAATATTGTCAAAATGATCCCAATTCACAAGGAACCACAAAAAAGACAAAAAAAAAGCTATATTATGAATGCAACAACTCACTGATTTAAATGATCCGTTCAGAATAAGTCTACAGTAAACAACTCACTGATTCAAATGATTCATCAGAGGGAGTCTCTAGTAAACAACCCACTGATTTAAATGATCCATTCAGAGTGAGTCTACAGTAAACAAATCACTGATTAAAGTGATCCATTCAGAGTGAGTTTACAGTAAACAACTCACTGATTAAAGTGATCCGTTCACAGTGAGTCTACAGTAAACAACTCCCTGAATAAAGTGATCCGTTCAGAGTGAGTTTACAGTAAACAAATCACTGATTCAAATTATCCATTTAGAGCGAGTCTCTTGTAAACAACCCACTGATTTAAAGGATTCATTCAGAGTGAGTCGCCAGTAAACAACTCACTGATTAAAGTAATCTGTTCAGAGTGAGTTTTCAGTAAACAACTCACTGATTAAAGTGATCCGTTCAGAGGGAGTTTATAGTAAACAACTCACTGATTAAAGTGATCAGTTCAGAGTGAGTCTACAGTAAACAACTCCCTGATTAAAGTGATCTGTTCAGAGTGAATATACATTAAACAAATCACTGATTCAAATGATCCATTCAGAGCGAGTCTCTAGTAAACAACCCACTGATTTAAATGATTCATTCAGAGTGAGTCTCCAGCGGACAACACACTAATTCAAATGATACATTCAGAGTGAGTCTACAGTAAACAACTCCCTGATAAAAGTCATCCGTTCAGAGTGAGTCTACAGTATACAACTCACTGATTCAAATGAGGCCAGTAGAAGGAGATGTCACGGCATGTCATGGCAAAAGCAAAGAGACACTAGACATCAGCACATGTAAAGTTCCATTAGTTTTTGCTCATTGATAATCTGGGTGTTTGTTACACTTGCATGCCAAAAGGTTGATTATGTAAGCACGTGAGGTCACAGTTTTCGCAAAATCATGTTATTTATAGTTTACAAAAAAACGATAAGGGGATTCTTTTCAAAGAATCATTCTCTTTGAAACTATTTTTTCAAACATGTCATGCCCTTAAGATTCATGCATACCAGCACCTTTATCACTCATTATTTTTGCCTGCATACAAAATCACTCCCAGATATCAGCTGGCACTTAATGAAAAGCAGAAATACCCTGATACACAAGGTGGCACTGCACAAGTATATTGGTACAGCGACATTAATATTTTGTCTCTATACACCAGCAAAATGGATTTAAATTGAAACTAACAAGATGTGCTTTGACTGCAGATTGTCAGCTTTAATTTGAGGGTATTTATATCGACATCAGGTGAACAATGTAGGAATTACAACAGTTTGCATACAGTATGTGCCTCTAACTGGTTAAGGGACCAAAAGTAATGGGACAATTGGCTTCTCAGCTGTTCCATGACCAGGTGTGTGTTATTCCCTCATTATCCCAATTACAATGAGCAGATAGAAGGTCTAAAGTTCATTTCAAGTGTGCTATTTGCATTTGGAATCTTTTACTGTCAACTCTCAAGATGAGAGCTGTAACTATCAGTCAAGCAAGCCATCATTAGGCTAAAAAAACAAAACAAACCCTTCAGACAGATAGCAAAAACATTAGGTGTGGCCAAACACATGTTTGGAACATTCTTAAAAAAAAAGAATGCTTCAGTGAGCTAAGCAACACCAAAAGACCCAGAAGACCATGAAGACAACTGTGGTGGATGACCAAAGAATTCTCTCCCTGATGAAGAAAAAACCCTTCACGACAGTTGGTCAGATCAAGAACACTCTCCAGGAGCTATGTATATGTGTGTCAAAGTCAGCAATCAAAAGAAGACCATTCACACCAGAGTGAATACGGAGGGTTCACCACAATATGTAAACCATTGGTGAGCCTCAAAAACAGGAAGGCCAGATTATAGTTTTAAAAAAAGCCTTCACAGTTCTGGAACAACATCTTATGGACAGATGAGATCAAGATCAACTTGTACCAGAGTGATGGGAAGAGAAGCATATGGAGAAGGAAAGGAACTGCTCGTGATCCTAAGCAGTGATGCATGGTGGTGGTAGTATTATGGTGTGGGCATGTATGGCTGCCAATGGAACTGGGTCTACTGTATTTATTGATGATGTGACTGCTGACAAAAGCAGCAGGAAACATTTCGGGCAATATTATCTGCTCGTATTCAGCCAAATGCTTCAGAACTCATAGGACAGCGCTTCACAGTGCAGATGGAGAATGACCCAAAGCATACTGCAAAAGCAACCCAAGAGTTTTGGTTGGAAAGAAGTGGAATGTTATGCAATGGCCAAGTCAATCCCCTAACCTGAATCCGATTAAGCATGCATTTTTCTTGCTGAAGACAAAACTGAAGGGACCTGACTGTGCATCTTGGCACATTTGACTGCTTGTGAGCTTGCTGGGACAGTCTTTTACTAACACTGAAGAGACACTAGAACCCGAGATCCCCTTCGTCACTGCTAATGGCGCACTGTAAAAAGCTCTATCTATCCCACTTGCTGAGCAGCTGAACACAATGTCATCATCACTATTTAATGTTTGACTCAATCTGTTTTCTTTCAGCAGTTAAAATGAAAGGTTCTGTTCATTTTTTCGGACTGCTTGATATTTAATAACAAAATTGTATACACTTAAAGTAAAATTGAAAATCGAGAATGTTCAGTTTCATCGCAATTTTCTTACCAGTAGTGGTTATACGGTAATCAAAGGATCCAATTTAGGACGTGTGGAAGTCACCGTTTCTCAGAACACATCAACCATGTAGAATTTGTACCCAGCAAATGTAATTGTGAATATCTGTACAATTCTTAGCCTGCCATTCATACTCCCACTGTGTCAAGGCTTTCGCCCCAGTTACACTAAAACATGGTGATTCTGTCTCCGTTGATAATGAACCCCACAGTGCAGCCTGGTAGAAAAGTAAAGATTGCTCAAGGGCCTTGCAGCAAATAATTAAACCAATCTATAGTCCCTACACTGATTTCCTTCCTGCTCCCGATACAGCGTTTGTGCAAAGCTCATTTGTACTTAGCTCTCTATTCCCGGGAGGAAAATGGCTAAATGAGAGAACGCCATGAATAGCAGATAAACCCGCCTCGTCCTCTGTGTACATGAGATATTCAGTGCAGAAGCGCATTGTCATGTTCGCTCACTCGCTTTTTACCCTTGTGTGTATTTACTTCATTACCCATGTTGATTTCCCATGGTTCTTCCTGTTCCACCCCATATGCAACAAATCCTGTGTTGTTTATACTACTTCTGTGTAAGACAAATACACACACACTTGCACACAGACATCCTAGCAGCCAGGTTAAACGATCCATGTAAGGACCTTTGTTCACCCCTCAAGTAAAAAGGTAATAGGAAAGTGTCCTCTTGGTTTTTATAGCTGTTGAGGAAGCCTCTTATGAATACAAAACATGTCAGTAATGTCAGTCTCCTTGCCCTTCTACTGCAGATGGCCAAGTCAGACATTACACATTCCCACTGCACATTCATTGAATGGTGGCCATGATTTTGCCCAAAGTATCACGTGTTCCTCAATGAATCATAGTCGTAACTACAGCAGGTACAGTTCAAAAGCCTAAACTTATACTATAGCTATACACTCACCAGCCACTTTATTAGGTACAGCTGTCCAACTACTTGTTAATGCAAATTTTTAATAAGCCAATCACATGGTAGCAACTCATTGCAATTAGGCATGTAGATGTAGTCACCTAGGCATGTAGACGTAGATCACCTGCAGTTCAAACCGAGCATCAGAATAGAGAAGAAAGGTGATTTAAGTGACTTTAAACATGGGATTGTTGGTGCCAGACGGGCTGGTCTGAGTATTTCATAAACTGCTGATCTGTGGGGATTTTCACGCACAACCATTTCTAGGGTTTATAGAGAATGGTCCAAAAAGAGAAAATATCCAGAGAGTGGCAGTACTCAGTACTCAAAAATCAAAAAAAAAAAACACTCTTTATGACAGAGGTACTGTACGCAGAAGAGCATTTTTGAAAACACAACACGTTGAACCTTGAGGTGGATGGGCTACAGCAGAAGAAGACCACACCGGATGCCACTCCAGTCAGCTAAGAACTGGAAACTGAGGCTACAATTCACATAGGCACACCAAAATTGGACAATAGAAGATTGGAAAAAACGTTGCCTGGTCTGATGAGTTACCATTTCTGCTGCGACATTCGGATAGAGTCGGAATTTGGCATCAACAACATGAAAGCATGCGTAGTATCAACGGTTCAGGCTGGTGGTGGTGGTATGATGATGTGAGGAATATTTTCTTGGCATTGTGTCAACGCCACAGCCTACCTGAGTATTGTTGCTGACCATATCCATCCCTTTATGACCACAGTGTACCCTTCTTCTGATGGCTACTTCCAGCAGGATAACGTGCCATATCATAAAGCACGAATAATCTCAGACTGGTTTCTTGAACATGACAATGAGTTTACTGTACTCAAATGGCCTCCACAGTCACCAGAATAAAATCCAATAGAGCACCTTTGGGATGTGGTGGAATGGGAGATTTGCATCATAGATGTGCAGCTGACAAATCTGCAGCAACTGTGTGATGCTATCATGTCAATATGGACCAAAATCTCTGAGGAATATTTCCAGTACCTTGCTGAATCTATGCCACAAAGGATTAAGGCAGTTCTGAAGGCAAAAGTGGGTCCAACACGGTACAAGAAAGGTGTACCTCACCTACCAGTGAGTGTATAACCAGTATGTACAGTACTTGGACCAAATAAAAAAATTAAGATTGCAGTGTTTCGTTTCAGTCTTAAATACCTAAGCTGTTGATTGAAATCAGAGGTGCAGAAAAGGGAGGATTGGAAATGTGCTTATTTTATATAAAAAGATCAATAGGCTACATTTTAAATCAGTAACCTGTAAGTAATATTACTGCAATTAGCAATTACTGCAAAACCTCCTTACTTTGAAGGCCTTGTGTCAGGATTATAAGTATTCTGTCAAAATGTAATATTGATAGTGAAACGTATTGAGCACTCCATCGATTTAAACAATCTCATGATAGTTCAGGGCGAGCAGTATGCAGTAGAGATGTCATTTTTTCAGCAGACAAGGCAAATATGGTCATATTTCTGCAAAACAATAGCTGAATTATTGAAGCTGGGTTTTTAACACCAGGAATAGTCTACTTTGCTGTTATTGGTAGTGTAGTTGTTATTTAGTGTTAAATTATAGTAGAGGGGGTAGGCTTAGGTTTTGTTATAAATTATAAATGCATATTTGTTTTTTAAGTGTTTTTCACCTTTAATTGAGATAGGAAACTTGAGGTTACAGACAGGAAAGCATTGGCAGCAGAGAGAGGGGTAGGGTCGAGCCGGGAATCGAAGTCGGCTCACCGTGAGCATCATGGTATTATATGCCAGTGCACGTCACCACTAGGCTATTGGCACTGACTTTTGTTTCTATTTACATCAACTTTTATGTATTGTTAAGTTTAAATAATAGTTTTGGGGAAAAAATGATATAGGTACAGGTAATACAGGTAACTGATTTAACATTTGAAAGGTGGTATAGTCAATACAGAGGGTAATAAATTAAATTACTGATATATATGTAATGTAAATATACATTGTAATGTATATACACTTGGTATATACAAAATGTTTGCAAATACAGTGGACGTTAACTGCTGAAAACAGTGAAAATGTATGGAGTTTTTATTTATTTACTTTATTATTACTTTTTTTTTTTGGCAAAATCATTTCGAAAGCGATTTCTGATGTTCTCTTCTTTTTTATCTACCAACAACCCTCATGGCCAGAAGCACATACAGTTGAAGTCATAATTATTAGCCCCCCTTTGGATTTTGTTTTTCTTTTTTAAATATTTCCCAAATGGTGTTTAACAGAGCAAGGAAATTTTCACAGTATGTCTGATAACATTTTTTCTTCTGGAGAAAGTCTTATTTGTTTTATTTCACCTTTAATGAAAGCAGTTTTTAATTTGTTAAAAGCCATTTTAAGGTCAAAATTATTAGCCCCTTTAAGCTATATATTTTATCGATAGCCTATAGAACAAACCATCGTCATACAATAACTTGCCTAATAACCCTAACCTGCCTAGTTTACCTAATTAACCTAGTTAAGCCTTTAAATGTCACTTTAAGCTGTAACACTTTAAGTGTCTAGAAAAAGATCTAGTCAAATATTATTTACTGTCATCATGGCAAAGAGATGAGTTATTAAAACTGTTATGTTTAAAAAAAGTCTTTAAAAAAAATCTTCTCTCCGTTAAGCAGAAATTGGGGGGGGGGAAATAAACAGGGGGTTAATAATTCTGACTTCAACTGTATGTGTGGATGAAGAGACAGATATACTTCTTAATTATTCTATTTTATATTGGTAATTTTCTTGTCATGCCGATATTTATAACATTAAAAAAAGCATTTGTCATCCAAAAAAATGGCCACAAATACATTGTGTGTCTAGGTACGTCTCAGACCCTCAAGTGTGTTGCTTAACTGACAGTATAATCTAAAGAAACATCTCTTCTTTCTCCAGACGTTGGTGGTTTCTTTGAAGCAGGAACACTGGTCAAGTATAATCTGGTGCCTGAAGTGCTGGCTGCAGCTTCCAGCCTGGATGAAAAGAGCATAATCCACAACCTTCCAGTCGAAACAAACCTGACACGTGAAGACCTGACCTTCAGTTTCAGCACCTCCACCTCTCCCAGCCTTCTGGTGTACGTCAGCTCAAAGACCCAGGATTACATGGCTGTGGTTCTCCGTCACAATGGTAAGACATGTTTTAGGCATTGCAAAGATAGAGTGAGATGAATTGCTGAAATTGTGAAACTGAGTGTCTCCCGTAGTGTTTTGTGACACTATGAAAATTTTTCATAATAACCATGTGATGAGCCCAAGGCTCGAACCCAGTGTCTCTGGTGTAGTAGACCAGTGTTTTACCGTTCAGCCACAGGGAGAGTTGGGGAACCCAATTGCCAAGGCGCAAGGTCTAGTTAAAAAAAAGTTATTTAGGAAATCCAAAATCATCAAAAAAGAAGCCAGGCAAAAACGTAGGAAGTAGTTAACAAACATAAAGTACTTCGTAGAGCAAAGGGTACTTTAGCCAAAAACACAATTGATGAAAGGTAGTCACCAGAGGACTTACGGCAACAGCGGTAGCACATCAAACTCAAAACCCAAGAAACAAGTGAAGACAAGAGGGTAGAACAAATAGGCTAGACTAACAAGACACAGCTGAACAGAATTAACACAAATGAACCCCAAACAGAAACATGGGGAAAATGGCGATATCTTGTGGAGAAAACAAACAATAGCTCAGAATATGACAAACTAGGCTAATTATTTTATGCTTCCATATACACAATATTTATTCTGAATTTGGAACAATCCATTTGACGACCTGATAAATGGTTATAGATGTCAAGATGTTTCTTTGTGGTTTATTTGTTTATGGTTTATTGTTTTTTGTTCATGGTTAAGCCATGATTGGTCATGGAGCAACATGCAGTCTCACATTTTTCATTTTCACCATATTTTTATTATTGTCCAGCATAACTTTACAACACAGTAGTAAAATTACAATGTGTTTTCATTTTACAGGAGTTAACGCCTTAAAGGGACAGTGCACCAAAAATGTAAATTCTGTCATCGTTTACTGACCTTCCGCTTGCTCCAAACCTTTATGAGTTTCTTTCTTCTGTTGAGCACAAAAGATGCTATTTGGAAGAATGTTCCAAATGAAACTTGTAGCTATTGAGGTAGTTTTTTTCATACTATGGATGTCAGTGGCTACCAAATTTAAAAAAAAAAAAGCTTGAAACAAAAGGAAAGAAAGTTTTAAAATCTCGGAGGGTGTGTAAATGTCCAGTTTGGGATGAACTGTCTCTTTAAGCATCAGTTTTATTTGGTAGAAAACTGCTTCAATTTCTTTAAAAAACATTAAAAACTAATCTGTTTTTCCAACCAGTGCTCATAAAAAAATATGTGACCCTGGTGCTGATATAGTATTGTGCAAGGAACAGTAGAAAATGTGTCTTTATTAATTTATTATCTGGCCATAATCATAATTGGTGGGGAAAGCTTAAAACTTTTTGGTGTTTCATGTACATTTCAATATAGACCTGCATAGAATAGTGTACACTTTTGGAGTTAAAAAAAAAAATTGGTGATAGAGACATGTTTTTCCAATGAACCAAGTAGCATTTTTGTCATTACAACTCTAGATAAATGCTGTTATCATCTGTGAACATAAATGTTGGGAATTATGCAAATGTGAAGTTAAAACATAACTGGCGCACACTGCATTCCCAAATGCCCATTAAACTCACATGCAGAGACTGAGATCCCTGTTCTTTACTATGAGCCAAGCCACTAGGACATGGTAAACACTGGATCACAAGCAGGGGTGCCATAACAGGGGGTAGGATTAGGACAGTTTTAAAGGACACTATACTTTGCAGCATGTGATTTTAGTATTGCAATTGCCTCTTTATGCAATAATTTATTAGGACACAAACTATAATGACAGCACCCCTCTGTGCCAAGAATGTGTCCCTTTAAGACATTTGTGAGTTATTTAGAAGCATAGCACACAGACATCACAGGTTTTGATCTTTACATATCATTCAGGTAGATTGAAAAAATCTAGAGATGACAAAGTGAAAATCAGGATACCAAACAAGGAAATAAAAACATGAAAAAGTGACAGAGAGAGGAAAAGGTGACTGCATTATTATTTGTCTTTATGAAGCTCTTTTATGTAACATTAAATATAAAATTGTATATTTTAATACAAATAAAGTTGTAATAATATTTTTTTTGAATGGTTTTTAATCCGGCGGCACGGTGGCTCAGTGGTTAGCACTGTCGCATCACCGTAAGAAGGTCGCTGGTTCAAGTCTCTGCTGGGACAGTTGTCGTTTTTGTGTGGAGCATGTTCTCCCCATGTTGGCGTGGGTTTCCTTCAGGTGCTGCGGTTTCCCCCACAGTCCAAATACATGCGCTATAAGCGAATAGAATAAACTAAATTGGCCGTAGTGTGTGAATGCAGGAGTGTGTGGGTGTTTCCATTATTGGGTTGTGGCCGGAAGGGCCGTCACTGTGTAAAACAGATGCCAGAATAGTTGGTGGTTCATTCCGCTGTGGTGACCTCTGATAAATCAGAGACTAAGCTAAAGGAAAATGGATGAGTGAATGTTTTTTTAATGCAATCAAACAGCATTCATAAAAAGATGAAAAATTCCCAAGCAACAGTAATACTGCTCTAGTGATGTACATTCTAGTTTTCTGTGAAGAATGGATGGATACTGTAATTATCACGGGTGAGTTTAGGAAAAAAGTGAGAGGAGGATGTGACTGAGATATCTGAAGCAGAAGGTGAGCTTCAAAAAAATATTCTTTATTGTTTTTGTTTAAATTAATAAATTTTTTGTTTTATAAACGGTCTAAGTGCATAATAATTTATGAGACATGTGCAGAAAGGGTTTTAAATTGCTAATATAATGTTTATGGTATAGTTCTCTTAATTCACTGTCTAACTGACAGACCTATTTTATTACTACGTTGAAAAATGACCATATCCAGCTTAAAAGACATTAAGAAAGTGTTTCAATGTGTGTGTATGAGTGAGACAGTACAATGGTGTTTATTACTTGTAGGCAGGGGCGCCGCTGGCCACCATGGGCCCTATGACAAGATGATTTGAAGAGCTGGGGGTGGGGTGGTTATCGCGGCTTAAAGTGAAGAGCGGAGGGGGGGGGGCATATTAGTATCGCGGCTGAATGTGAGTGGGGGGGGGATGGTTGCCGCGGGCCCTTGATAATGTCTCTGGGGCTCCACTCCTAGTGGCGCCCCTGCTTGTAGGGTTTACAGTAATCATTGTTTGTGTAAAGTTCATTCATTCATTTGTTTTCTTTTCAGCTTAGTCCCTTTATATAATTAGGAGTTGCCACAGCGGAATGAACCGCCAAAATACACAGCATATGTTTTACACAGCGGATGCCCTTCCAGCTGCAACCCATCACGGGGAAACATCCATACACACTCTCACACAAATACACTATGGACTATTTAGCTTACCCAATTCACTTATAGTGCAAGTGTTTTGGACTTGTGGTGGATCATCCGGAGGAAATCCACGCCAACACAGAGAGAACATACAGAAATGTCCATGTACACACAGAAATGCCAACTGACCCAGCCAAGGCTCGAACTAGCGAACTTCTCGCTGTGAGGCAATATCGCTACCCACTACGCCACTGTGTTGCCCTTGTGTGAAGATATAAATGCATAATGTTTATTTAACAGTTAGTTGAAATTTAAATTATTGTCTCTTATTGATTTTTTATAATAGCTATAATGCTTATTAATTGATTGGTTCTACATGTGGCTAAAAGACAAGATAATTAGGGTATGGGGTTTATGGCTTAGAGTAAGCATAGTCAGTCTGGCCAGAAGCCCCAATGACACCCCTAATCACAAGTACCTCACATGCACTCTTTGCTTTGAAACTGCAACAAGCTACATTTATACTGTTACCCTGATGAAGGCAGTTGTTTGCCGAAACGCAGAGACGCAGCCATGTCAATAAAGGCTTTTCAATATTTTTCCACATTTTTCGCGTGCCTTGGACTGATTTTTGCTGTTTATTCTGATGAATCCCTTACCCAAAGAGCACCAACATGTTATTTAAGCAACCCCTGAGCACTTTTTGTTTGATTTTAGATTATTAAGCTACATTTATTGTTTAAATAATCACAGCCTTTTTTTAATTGAAAAGCACACAAAACCATAGCATGGTTGAAATTTAATTGATGCTCTGTCAAATTAGAGGCACAAAACACAGCATTAGAGGTGTGTAAATATATTTTCAGTTCATTGTAAAATTCTGACAGGACAAAAGATACTGTGGTGGTCCACTGGAATTATAAGTAACAAAGAACACTTGTTCCTTATAACGTTATATCCAGGATTAAAGTTTCATGACATGGTAATAGCTTTGCAGATCATTAGCTAATGATTAATCAAAGCATAGGTCTCAACTCAATTCCTGGAGGGCCGCAGCTCTGCACAGTTTTGCTCCAACCACGATCAAACCCAACTGATCCAACTAATAAAGGTGGTCGAGACTATTCTTGAACACTTTAATTAGTTGGATCAGGTGTATTTGACTAGGGTTGGAGCAAAACTGTGCAGAGCTGCGGCCCTCCAGGAATTGAGTTTGAGACCTTAAAGCATACACATGAAAATTGAAACAGATTTGATCCATTGATAGTAAATAACACACACACACACACACACACACACACTTAGCGTGATACCAGCGACCATCACCCCTACCACCCCCCACTGCCCCCCCGACCCCCCCCCCCCCCCCCCCCCCCCCCAAACTTCACTTAGCGTGAATGAGCACCTGCCCATCTAAGAGTATGTGCACGGCACTGCTCAATACAGTAAATACAGTAACTGTATATTCACATCTGTTCTTACACCATTAAAAATGGTCTTAATGGCTAAAAGTGGTTCTGGTAGTAAGGGAACCACTGTAAGTGCTACAACACACCTAAACCTTTAAAGAAGGTGCTAGATAGCACCTTAAACACCACAAACAATCACTAAAGAAGCATTACGGGCTTAACAGGCTCTTTATAAGTGCCACTTAAATTGGTTCCCCTATGATAATGAGCCAAGAGCCACTTTTAGTGCTATTTAGCACCAATTTTAAAGGTGCATAAGCTGTTATTATGCCTCCTGACAATGAATTATCAGGTTTAGTATGACCTTACACACTGTAAACACATCACATTGCACATTGTTAGTTTTTGCAGTTGATCATTAAGTTTCATTCTGATGCAGTACACAAGTCTGTATGTTGTTGTATTTTCACAGCAGTTTTGAAGCTGTACTGTAATAATAAAACAGAATTTATTGCAACAGGCTGAATTGCTTTCTGAAGTGGAAGTGCTACAGTAAAAGCTAATTATATGACAAATGGCATAGCGCCGGCAATTTCATCCCTGTTCGTTTGGCATAAGCGCAGGACTGTGATCCATTTTTTCAGAGTTTAAAAGTAAAACACAGCTGGTGTTTAAACTAAAAGGCCCTTATTCCCTTCAGAGATGCTTTTCACATTAAACAGCGTCTCTGATGTACTGTTGTTTAATTTGAGGAGCTGCATTTTTCATTAAACACCATTCCATAAAACCCAAATTGGACACAAGGTTGGTGATTACTCTTTGAGTTAAGTTTCCCAAGCCCACACTGAATTTTACTCTGCAGCATCTGAGCAAATATATCTAACTAGACTGAGCTGTAACCCAAATGAGGTGTGCTAACTCTTTTATTTAGGTCTGTGTGACACATGAAAGATGAGTGAAGTCATGGTACAGAATTGGTGTATTCACATTTACATTTAATCATTTGGCAGATGCTTTTAACCAAAGTGACTGGTATATGAAAATAATAAAGGTAATCAAAGTCAAACAGAGCATAAATATGTATCTAAGGTCAAATAAAATAAAAAATATATATTAAAAAATTATAATTGGTTAAAATTTTTATTTAAAAAATATCATAAATGTGCATGTGGTCTTTGACTGCCCACTTGTAAGTAAATTTTGAGATATGGGTTTTTGTAATTTTCGAAGAAATATGTGATAGGGTTATTCCTAAACATTTTAATATTTGTCTGCTTATTGATTCTATGCTCATCAGCGTAGAATATTCTATACAGCAATTCAGGCATGTACAGAATTTATTTAGAAAACTTTATTAATTAACTTCATTGACCAAATGTGTGAATGATAAAAAACTATATAGTCTACAGGGAGTGTATAAATGTGATGTCACCTCTCAGGTTGTTACTTTTTAGTGCAAACCCTGGCTTATAATATACACTGTAAAAAATGTCTGCAAATGAACAGGTTCCCTAATTTGTGATTCGTGGGTTTTTCAGATTATTTACGGTTATGAATTGTATTATAGAACATCTCGGCTCTTTCAACTTTTTGTAACCTCTACAGCTTAAAAATGACTTTTATTAATAATTTAGTCATTTGAAACAATGTATTGTATAAGTAATAATAGATAGAGAATGAAGTCTCTGTAAAATAACAGAAAAAGTACTGTCAGTTGGTTGCAACAAAGGCTCATTGTGAAAATGTACCCCAATATACATTTCTGCAGAGTGTGAATTATGTAGCCAGTGCTACGTATGGCTGCATTTCATCTTTAAAATGAACAATATGGCAGTATGAGACTGCTGATGACTTCTGTTTCTTTTTGCGCTACCGGCTGACTGCTAACCTCTGTGTGGACGACTTTTCCGCTATTAGCAGTTTTCCCAGTGACTCGCCGTGTACGACGACAGGCTTGCAACGCAGAAAGGAGTTGATCGCGTCAACAGGGTTAATGTCTAGTGAAAAACTGCTCCAGAAAGCAGGTAAAACAAAAACAAAAGGCAAGAAATAAACAAACTAGTAAATAACTGGGTGGGAACATGGTAAGATTTGAAAACTTGGTAAAAATCAGGCGGCCGCAAGAAGGCTTTTCTTTTTCTGGATTGTTTTTTAAACACTGTCTGTTGGGTTTAGGGAAGAGGGTGGGTGGGGTTATCATTCGGTCGATAAGTCGACAGCGGTCTCTGGTGAATTTACATGAGAACAGCGGGTGTGAATGGCACTCGCGAGAGAAATTTGAGATCTGAAAAAGCACACACAACAGTCTCTGGTGGATTTGCGAAAACAAAAACTGCAAAAAAAACATAGCTCCTGGGATGTATTTTGCACTCTCCAGAAATGTATATAGGGGTACGTATCAATAATGATCCTGGGTTGGTTTATTACCAGGTTTTTATACCATAATTTACAAAACCAATCCAAACAATATATTGTATCACTATATTGTGTCAATAAAAGTTACTTTTTCAAGCTTTTCAACATCAAAAGATTAAATAAAATAGAGGAAAGATCAATGTCTCATAATGTAATTCAGAAGCATAAATTAAGAAAATACACGATTCACAAAATACTGAATAAAGTTAACTTAGTTTTGTTGTACAATATTTAAACAATGATTAAACAAGCACAAAAAGGTAGGATCAAAAATAAACCAGAAAATGTTATAGAAAGTGAGTGTTAGAAAACTGAAGCAATTCTTTTAGATATAGTTTAGAAAATAGAATAGAGTGTTAACAAAGAAATTGTAATCGTTTGGTGTTTCTTAAGAATTACTAAACACTCAGACAACAGGAGCAATCAAAACCAACAAAAGATTGTTGACCTGTCCCAGCTGGTCAAATGTATTACACAGAATTGAACAGAGCAGAAAACAATATTAAAATATAAGGTGTAAGTGTTAGATAATTAACAGCGACAAATAGAAGAAAAATGGGGGAAAACTGGAGATGATCGGGTAAAAGCACATGATTTTGAGCCTTTTTTCCAGGATGGCATCACAGTGTTCACTGACAGAACTCAAGCTTCTGGAGGGCACATAAGTCTGAAGTAGTGAATTTAGATAAAGGCTTTAGAGCCGGTGGTGGTTTGGAAGCGCCTCCTGTATCAACTGCAGTGCGGTTTGAGCTCTGGATAAACTGTATCTTTCTGTTTCTCTCAGGGACCCTGCAGCTGCGGTACAGCTTGGGCGGCCTCAGAGAGCCCTTCACCATTGATATTGACCAGAGGAACTTGGCCAACGGGCAGCCACACACCATCAATATCTCTCGCGTGGAGAGAGACATAGAAGTACAGGTGAGAGACGCTTGTTGCTAAGCTTATAACTCAATGCTGCAATGTATATATTACAAACTTATGTGGCTGTTAGATAAAAGTACCTATATTCATTTTAAAGTAAATTACATTATTTACATTGTTTTGTTAAAGTTTATTTGTTATAGCACAATAAAAATATGGTATATATATTTTTTATCAAACATTCTTTAATATAAAAATATAAATACATATAAAATATACTGTATATAAAAAAATAAAAATATAAAATGTATAGCTATTAGGTTTATTAGTTCATATTTTGAATAAGGAACTATATATTATATTATATGTTATAAATAGATTTTTTTTCCCTTATACTAAAATTCTATTATAGTGCCTACACTAATTTATACAAAAATAAAATGATGCATGAAAGACAAATGAAATTATTTATTATAACATTAATTATACCTCAAGTGTATATATGAGCAATATCACACGGGTAGCAGTGCGATGTAGGTGTATACCGGCACTGGTGGGAAGTGACGATTTACAGCCACATCGCAATGCTATGAGTGATATTGCGTTTATTCAACAGTTTGACGGCATAATCGTGTGTATAAAAAAAGAAAATCAAACATGGAGAGTCTCAAAAACCCGTTTGTACAAGGAACTACTTTCTTCTGCCACTCATTCACATCTGCAGCTGACGTCAGGACAGCAGAAACCGTTGCACGCCACTTTAGAGCTAGTTTTTGAATGAGTCTCTAGCTTAATGTCTAAAGTGATGACAAAACAGGTGATTTTGCTCACATTTTAACATTATAAGGCTAAACGGCATGAAATGCCATCAGTCTACAGCGATTTCCCAGTATTTCTCTGCTGCAATCAGGATTTCACAATAATTAACCCTGAAAAAGCCAGAGCCAAGCAATCACTACCAGTTTATTTGGTATAAATACAGCAATACAAAATACAGAGATCGACTGTCATTTACCTGATTTATAATGATTTGTTCTGCTGTAGTTTGAAACTTATGATGAAAAAATGCTGTTTCTCTCCCCTAAGGACTATTATGTGGTCTCTGTCGCCATCTTGTGGCGCAACGTCAACCGTCATTTTCTTTGGTCTGCTCAGACAGGCTGATGGCGGCTGCTGCACTGAATCTGATGCTCCGAAATTATAAATATTTAAAATAGGCACTTTAACTGCATAAACAACTACATTCTCAACTAAAAAAGGCTTTAAAGTACATAATGTTGTTTAACAGCAGCAGTATTTATCAAACTGTAGAGTGTCCTCTGCTTCTCGTTGTATGTGGGTGGAGTAATACACAAGGGTGAAAGGTGAAAAGGCTGTTCAAGTGCAGTTATTTGCAGAATATCGCACACGGTGATCAGCCAATTAGATTCAAGAACCAGACAATACTGTTGTATAAACAGTATTTGTAAAATATGCTGCATTACTGAAAAAAATATACCTATTAGAAGAAAGTGTATAATTTGGAAATGTGTGTGTGTGTGTGTGTGTGTGTGTGCGCGTGTGTATGTGAACAACTGACATGTCAGAAATAAACTTGTGCCACATCTGTTATCCAGGATGCAGGGCATTAGTCTCACAGGCCAAACTGCAGTACGGAAGCAGGAGAATTGAAAGCCAGTATTGATC
Source organism: Danio aesculapii (assembly GCF_903798145.1). NCBI lineage: Eukaryota > Metazoa > Chordata > Actinopteri > Cypriniformes > Danionidae > Danio > Danio aesculapii. The sequence goes on from NC_079458.1 coordinate 24,313,591, forward strand.
TCTGAACTAACACTTATGGTGCACAGTACATTTTATTATGTTCTAAATAGCAGGACACAGCCATCTTGTGTGGTCGATCAGCAGGGCATTCAGGACCATGAAGTGATAAAGTAGATATCAAGATCACAAAAGGCAGGGGTTCAGTGGAAAGTGTGGTCCGATCACAGAGAAGTGCTGATGAACAAAACAAGTTAAAATGAGATCACTAGACTGCAACTTAAGATGAGATCACTACACTTTTTGTCTTGTTTCTAGTCCAAATATCTAGAACTTCTTAAATCAAGAAACATTTTCTAGAAAAGCAAAACTAATTGTCTTGTTTTAAAGGGGTGGTCCACTACGATATAATATTTTAAACTTTAGTTCATGTGTAATGTGTGTGAACATAAAGAAGATCTCTGAATGTAATATGCTCAAAGTTCAATGCAAAGGGAGACATTGACTTTTACAGAGTAAGCTTAGCAAACCCTACAGCGAACAAGTTTGTGGACTACAAAAAAATACATCCGAGTTAATGGATTCATAAAAACTTCAGGTTACACGCATTCACCATGCATATATACCCTGTGCAACGAAGGGGCGTAGCCAGATGCACTGTAATTTTACATCAGAGAAAGCTAAAATGGCGTCCAAACGCTGCTATTTACACAGAACTTGTTCTGTTTCTGTATTTGGGCTTCCAAACAACATGACACAAAAAGAGAAGTGGATACAGTTTAATTTTTATTATGTTCCAAATAATTGTAAAAAGGATATAGCTCTAGCATTTGACAAAGGACAGCTTCCAGAATCTCTCCCAGTTCAGTGCTGGATTTGGCTAAAACTCCTCTAAGAAGGAGCAGCTCCAACCATAATAGCAGAAGCTGTGGATTGTGAGCCACAACCTGTAAGTATTTTTATTTGTTAAATTGATCTATTACAGGCACAGTTTTTAGCGTATTGATATGTTGTAGTGAAGACGTAAACAAAGATGTAAACAATGGAAAATGCTGTTTGGCACCGTGACCAATTTAGCTACAAATTCATATTTATTCATTAAATCGCTGTAAACACCCACAATCTTTACCAGCGCTGTAGTGTCTCTCTAATCTCAAATAATGAACTTGCAAAAGATATGTGAATGTTTCATATTACTTGCACATGCTTATAACCAAAATATACATGAAAGACACTTGTAAGATTTTATTTTGGGGAGCTGGCATAATGTTCAGCTGTATTCTCTTTATTTTCTGTCTAATTCATGCTCAAACTAATACGGCTAATGCCTCATTCAGACTAGCAGCAACTGTGTAGCTGACAGTATTTATACAAGAGAGGCAAAGCGCATGCTAGTAGAGGCATGGCACTTCCTGGTGATGTCAGCCAATCTACGAATCACAGCACATTATGTTAGCTGACCAATAAGAGCCTCTTAAGGGCAGGCTTCGGAGGAACTAGGAAATATGACGTTTTCATGTTAGCTGAGTATCAGAATGTAATTAAAGATATATGAAAAGATAACATGATTATTTTACAAATGAAGCATGAGCACACATTGCTTTGCACCCCATAAACACATACCAGCCATTTAAGCAATAATATGGCAAAAAAAAATCCTTTGAACAAGCAAAATAATCTGCCAATGTGGTAAGCAAAAAAATCTTGTGTCAAAAGAAAAAACTTGATTATTTTGATTAACCTATTGGCAGATTAATTTGCTTGTTTTATGGAAAAACTCATTTAAACTTGACATATTATTACTTAAAATGTCTAGAAAATGCTTCTTGATTTAAGCAGCCAGTTCAAATGTTATTTAATGGGCATTATCAGTGGTTATCTGCTAATAGATATGGGCCAGTAGGGGCTTTCTGCGCCTACTAGTAGGCTCAAAAGGCTGTTACCATCCATCCATATGGTTGGATCAGCTATACTGTAGATCACATCGGTTTAATGGGCATTATCAGTGGTTATCTGCTGATAGATATGGGCCAGTACGGGCTTTCTGCCCCTACTAGTAGGCTCAGAAGGCTGTTACCATCCATCAATATGGTTGGATCAGCTATACTGTAGATCACATACGGCTGCGGCCGGAAGTTAACAAGAATTATTTATATTATTCATTAAATTTGCCATTAATTGTATTTTATTAACGTCTACCCCACCCCAACCATCACAGTAATGTAAAAACAGATCTGGATCTGGAGTCTTCCCTATTACTATAACTGATTAAGCATATAAATGATTACAGCCTTCTGAGCCTGCCAGTGGGTGCAGAAGGTCTCTACTGGCCCATATCTATCAGCTGATATCCACTGATAAAGCACATTCAATCGAGTGATAATATTTGAAGTGGGTGATTTAAGACTTTTTGGATATTTGGACTAGAAACAAGACAAAAAATCTAAGTAGCGAAAACATTTTTGCAGTGTAATAAATATTGTAAGCATACAATATACACTTCAATCAAGATAACAAATTAGTCAGTTGTGTGCAAAATAAATTAGTTCAATCATTAATTTTCTTTTGGCTTAGTCCCTTTATTAATCTGGGTTTGTCACAGCGGAATGAACCACCAACTTTCATTTATTCATTCATTTTCTTTTCAGCTTAGTCCCTTTATTAATCAGGGGTCGCCACAGCGGAATGAACCGCCAACTTATCCAGCATATGTTTTACACATCGGATGCCCTTCCAGCTGCAACCCAACACTGGGACACACTCAATCACACACATACACTATTGCTGATTTTAGCTTAGCCAATTCACCTGTACCGCATGTCTTTGGACTTGGGGAAACCAGAGCACCTGGAGAAAACCCGCGCGAACACAGGGAGAACATAAAAACTCCACACAGACATGCCATCTGACCCAGCCGAGGCTTAAAACAGTGACATTCTTGCTGTGAGGCTATCCTGCTACCCACTGCGCCACTACATCGCCCATGTGCAAAATATATCTAAAGCAAATTAACAACTTAGTCATTTATGTGCACAATATATTTAAAACTAGGCACATTTTTAAATACACACATAAAACGCAAGATGAAATAACTAATTAGTTAACTGTGTGTGTAGTATACTTAAAGCAAGGTAAGAAAATAGTAAGTTTTGTGCACAATATACTTAAAGCAAGGTAAAATGTGCTAACTAATAAATATTGAATATGCACAATACACCTCTTCACTTCACCATCACTGTGGAGAGAGAAGAACACTGAATAACACTGAATGACAGAGGTGCAAAGATCATGTCACATATACCGTGACCTTGTCAGCGAAAATGAAAGCTTTGTTGTCTTGTTGTACTCTCTCTCTCCCTCTCTCTGCTCAGTCTGTGTCTGTTTTTCTGGGCTCCTAAATCAAATAATCAAATTCCTGCTGTCTGGACGGATGAGGTACAGCACAGATAAGCCCATGGGCATGAGGCTTAAAGAAGGGCTATAGCTCTCTTTAATTCTGCCTTATTTCATCTCTTGCGACACAACTGGAGATCCTGCAGACTAAAGCTGGACATCTGGCATGGGTGAAATATAGAGAAGGAGAAAGAGAAAACTAGAGCCCTTTTACCCTGTCTTTATGGCCCACAGGCTCCTGCTGACAGTGCAGCAAATACAATCCCAGAGCCATCCTTCACACAATCACCAGCACGTGTGTGTGTTTGTGTGTGTGTGTGTGTGTGTGTGTGTGTGTGTGTGTGTGTGTGTGTGTGTGTGTGTGTGTGTGTGTGTGTGTGTGTGTGTGTGTGTGTGTGTGTGTGATGGCAACGCTCTACTGTATTGTACCTGTCTTTTAACACTACTCATGCACTTTTAGTACTGTTCACACACGTGTGTGGCTATCAAGCAGGTCCTCCAACAGCAGGTCACGCTTAAGTGTGAATTAAAGTCAGGGCACCCACAGGTATATCTAAGTATATCTATAGTTATCTAAGCCTGATGTGGTCTGTTTAATTAGCCCAGTGTGTGTATGTTTTTTCTTTCTCAGTTACAGATCTTTCCGTTTCTTTTGTGATAAATAACCTGAATTTTGATGACATATCCACTTGTCTGCTATGTATCTTTTGAAAAATAACACAATCAAAACTTTTTCTAATAATTTAAAGATTCTATATAACTGTTTATAAATGGTTGAAAGGAAAAAAGGAGTTTTCAAGCATTCAAACAAGTAATACCAACATAGGCTCATTCTGAAAATGTAGCCCTACACTCTCATAAATAACGGTATACAGGAGCTGTCACTGGGGCAGTATATTTTCGAAAGGTACATATTTTACCTCAAAAAAAAAACTCAAAGGTACTTTTTATGTACATTTGGGCACTAATATGCACCTTTGAGGTACCACTGTGGACTCTTTGGGTACAAATATGTATCTTTTGAAAAGGTTCTAGCCCAGTGACAGCTCCTGTACCTTTATTTCTGAGAGTGCATATACATTTCTGGAGATTGTAAATTATGTAGCCACTTGAACTTGAAATCGCAGAGAGGAGTTGACCACAACGATGGGCTTCGAGTCTGGCAAAGAACGGTTCAAAGAAAGCAGGTGAGACAAAAACAGGAGCCAAAAAAATAAACAAACAAGTAAATAGCAGGGTGAGAATGTGGTAAAATCTGAAAATGTGGTAAAAATCAGAAAAGGGCTTTTCTTTTTCTGGATTGCTTTTTAAAACTGTCGGTTGGGTTTAGGGAAGGGGGTGAGCGGGTCAATCTGCTTTTGAAAACACTTTTGGTTGGGTTTAGAGCAGGAGGAGGGTGGGTCAGTTGATTGGTCAGTCAGTCAGTTGACAGCAACCTCTTGTGGATTTAAGCAAGAACAGCAGGCACAAATAGCACTCGCAAGAGAAATTTGAGATCTCAAAAAGCGTACACAGCGGCCTCTATATGTATATAGCAGTACATTTTCAGAATGAGAATTACTTTCCATACATTGAAATGTTTTGCTTAATTTGTTTTTAAGAAAAAAAAAACTATGACTATTAACATTTTTTGCTTTGATTTAAAACACCCATTAAATGTCATTCAGGGACACTGCATATTAAAATACTCTAAGGATCACAATGAAACCACAAAATACTAATTAATTATCATTTTTATTCACCATTATTCTTCAAACTTGGTTTGGTGCATTTGTGGGCAATAAGGTTGTAATCGTCTACAAAATACATGTAACAGCATTTCTCATAAAACACTTGTTCTTTTAAGTAATTGAATGAGTAAAGGTAAGAATGGTATCATTAAAATATTATAATATTTTATTCATGTATATTTATTTTCAGTAAATATACACTCACCGGCCACTTTATTAGGTACATCTTACTAGTACCTGGTTGGACCCCTTTTTGCCTTCAGAGCCATTCTTCGTGGCATTGACTTAACAAGTTACTGGAAATATTCCTCAGAGATTTTGGTCCATATTGACATGATAGCATCACGCAGTTGCAGCAAATTTATCGGCTGCACATCCATGATGTGAATCTCCCGTTCCACCACATCCCAAAGGTGCTCTATTGGATTGTGATCTGATGACTGTGGAGGTCATTTGAGTACAGTGAACTCACGGTCATGTTCAAGAAACCAGTCTGACATTATTCACGCTTTATGACTTGTCGTGTTATCCTGCTGGAACTTGCCATCAGAAGATGGGTACATGTTCAGCAACAATATTCAGGTAGGCTGTGGCATTGACATGATGCTCAATTGGTACTAATGGGCCCCAAACCATTACACCACTACCACCACCAGCCTGAACCGTAGATACAAGGCAGGATAGTTCCATGCTTTCATGGTGTTGATGCCAAATTCTGACCCTACCATTCGAATGTCGTAGCAGAAATCGAGACTCATCAGAACAGGCAACATTTTTCCAATCTTCTGTTGTCCAATTTTGGTGTGCCTGTGTGAATTGTAGCCTCAGTTCTTGGCTGACAGGAGTGGCACCTGGTGTGATCTTCTGCTGCTGTAGCCCATCCGCCTCAATGCATATCTCATGCATTTCTGCATACCTCAGTTGTAACGAGTAATTATTTGAGTTACTGTTGCCTTTCTATCAACTCAAACCAGTCGGACCATTCTCCTCTGACCTCTGGCATCAACAAGACATTTTCGCCCACAGAACTGCCACTAACAACCATGCCACGTTCAAAGTCACTTAAATCCCCGTTCTTCCCCATTCTTATGCTCTGTTTGAACTGCAGTTGATCGTCTTGACGATGTCTAAATGCCTAAATGCATTGAGTTTCTGCCATGTGACTGGCTAATGATGAGCTTTAACGAGCAGTTGGACAGGTGAACCTAATAAAGTGGCCGGTTAGGGAATAAAACAGTCAACTCTAAAAAAAAATGCTGGACTTTTTAATCCAAATTGGGTACAATAGTGATCACTCGATGTTAACTTTTTTCCACCACAATTAGTGCTATAATCTTTCTTCACGTAATGTTTTAATACAAATTTCATTTTTTTTTTTTTTCGGCTTTGTAACTTTATTAATCAGGGGTCACCACCGCAGAATGAACCGCCAACTTATCCAGCATATGTTTTACGCAGCAGATGCCCTTCCGGCTACAACCCAATACTGGGAAACACCCACACACTCCTGCATTCAGACACATACACCACAGCCAATTTAGCTTATTCAATTCATCTATACTGCATGTCTTTGGACTTGTTGGGCAAAGCGGAGCAGCTGGAGGAAACCCACGCGGACAGGCAGAACATGCAAGCTCAACACAGAAATGCCAACTGACCCAGCCAAGGCTCGAACCAGCAACCTTCTTGCTGTGAGGCGGTCATGCTACTCACTGCGCCACTGTTGACACCCTTAATACAAATTTCTAACCGGAAATTTTCATTTTCATACCGTGATTAAATTACAGTGCAATTAATTTTGGAGTGCAGATTTTTTTTGTCATCCATGATAAATACGAGCAAAGGCAGCAGTGAAAACAAATCTGAACTTTTGCTTTGAAGTAAAACAACTGAAAGCAAGTCTCATTATAAAATAAATGATTTTCTCCAATTCACACTGGTCATAATTATTTGCACCCCCTAGGAAATGTCATTAAAATATCTCTGAAGGATATTCCCTTTCATATTTGTATTTTAGCGGGTGACTAGGAACATGAAATTGTCCAGCATGGGTTCCTGATTCTCAGGACTGTGCATACAGAATTACAGCTGGAGAAATGAGTTGAGTCTTGTAGTGAGAAAGCCTTAAAAAAATATCAAACAGCATCACCACAAGTTTTTGGGGAGAGTTTCAAGTAAATAATCCCGTCCTTTCATTCAAAAACAAACTCTAGCATATTCAGGTGCCAGAAAGTTGAAACTACAGTAAAAAAGCTTTTTGGTACACATGGATTTGGTGCACACAGTGATAAAAAGTACCCCATGTCTACAGTTAAATACACTGCTGGATTTTTCTATGCTAAAGGGCCTATTTTTTAGCTGGAAGCTCTGGATATCTTCTTCACCTGATGGATTCTATCAGATACCAAAAGAAAATCAAAATCAAAACATGACCTCCTTTGTGAGAAATCTTATAATAGGCCTTGTTTGGTTCTTCCATCAGGACGAGGCTTGAAAACATCAAAATCAACATCAAAATGGGTCATGAGCACAAAAGTAGGAGAGATTGTGTATAAAAGAATGATCTCTTTCCAGGTTTTCTCCAAATGCATCAGGCATTTGGACTCTGAGCTGTTATTTTGAAAAATGAAAGTTGCGAAAAGTATTGAATAAAAGGGAGCCAGTTATGGTGGCTATTTTGTATTAGAGAAAAATATTTAATTTATAATGAGATCTTCAGAATTGTGTGCCTTTATTGGTGGAGAGATCGAAAGGATAAATAATGCAGATTCATTTTTACATCAGCCTTTGACAATCGAGGCCAGTAATTAAAGGGTTTTTTTGCTATTCGAAAAATGTGCTTTATTTTGTTCATTGTTTAATAGAACAAGTGAACCTAATTGGCAAAATATGTATAATCTTTCAGTTATGATTACTATTATCATCTGTATAAGGAACAAATCAATGCCAAAAGTACTGAAATAAAAAGCTTGTCAAATAGCACAAACCAAAAAAAATAATACATTAAATTAACAAGTGCTTGCAGAATTTCTTATCTGTAATGCGATTTACGTAATCTGATTGCTGTTTGTTAGTTAACCTGTAAAGTAACACTGGATTACTTTTTCAAAAATGTTCCAGTTACTTTTCTCACTTTTGAGTGACTGACAGCTCTTCGGTCCCTTTGTTGAGAGAAATTGGAAGTGAAATGTGTTGTGAATGATATGTAAACATGCCACTTGTAGCTCATGTATTTATTCCTTCAGATTCAGAATTCCTTCAGATTCAGTGTTCAATGAATGAAAACTTTGAAGTGCGAACTCAGAACTCCATTCTTCATGTAATCCAGAAATCTGAAAGGTTTATTTGAGCTCAGCTGTACATTACGTTTCCTTCAGCCTGAGGTTTATTCACTACACATTTTACTTTTGTGTAAAAGGATCTTATGTTTATCAGAAATATACATCTTTTATATATCATTTCAAGCAAACAAGCCTGGTCTAGATGAAAGTTACACAAAAGTAACAACACATAGTTTTTTTAAAGGTGCAGTAGGTGATTGTCTTCAGAAACCTTTTTTGTTGTGCTGGTTGAAAGTTTCTTCACAGTACAATAGTAATGATTAAAGTAAATGATCTAAATGTATTTATACGTATTTGTATATTCTGGCATTAAACTGAAAAATGTTCATCCAATTCAAAATTGTCGTGGCCAATAATTTCCATAATTCTGATAGATATAATACAGTTTTACGTTTGGAATTATAGTATTAGAAAGTACTGTAAAGTTTTCTAACTGGCAAATAACAGGAACTAGTGGGCTGTCTGCTATCATCTTTAAGGTGCGCATTTGTGTTTCAGGAGGTGTGGGTTTGGACAGCAAGGGAGGGCCTGTGTTTAAAATATATTATGCTAACCCGTTTTGGCAGATCACCTACTGCACCTTTCAAGTTAAGCAAGATTGTAATATATTACTTTTAAAAGTAACTCTCCTCAAACTTTACTCAAAAGTATAATAAATATAAAAACTCTTGTGAAATACTGTAAATACTGTAACGTAGTTCATAAAAATTATACTTCTTAATATAATACTAGTAATAATACTAATTGTAATTGTTGTTATATATAATAATAATTATTATTTGTAGTAGTAGTAGTAGTAGTATTTATAACAACAGAATGATCTTTTCTGCTTTGAACACAGCTGGTCTGCATTTCTGAATAACGTATTTTAGTATGCTACAAAGACACTAAAGATACATGGTAGCTAAAAGTGTAACATTTCTTGGCATGTTCCTCAAACTAAACTTAAAGATGTTGCTTTACCTACATACATACAATGTTGTAAGGAGCTGTGATCCCTGCAGGTGGTGCTAAATTGTTTAATATGGATGGTAAAATAGCAAGGGAAGAGATTACTTAATCCCTATCTAGTTGAAATGTCCTACAAATATTTCCTTGCAAATTTGTAATGAACATTTCAACTTAAATAGTTATATTCATTGACTTAGATGTAAAAAAAAAAAAAGCAGTGATCAGGTATAGCTAAGACAGGTCCAGACCAACCTTACGAAAGTATGACTTAGAGGGTAAAGAGGGTATACTTAAACAAACTCCCTTTAAGGCAAGTCATTACACTCGACAGTCATCTTTGAAATACCTCTCGGGTAGTATGCTGGGCATTCTGTTTGAATGGAGAAACATCAAATTCTACAAACTTGCTTGCCAAGCTTGCAATTAAACTTCATATTAAGAATTAACAATAAAATTTATTAACAACTGTCCCTTTAGCTTTATTTCTAAACCTCTGAATCACAAAATCTGCAGAAATTTAAGTCTGGTTTGAGCCCCTCCTCTGAAGACTCGTCAGGCTGATTTGCTCCTGTACTAGAAGGCGAGGCTTCATACATCATATTAACCGTTACACTTTTCACCAAACTATACGTGTGACACGTTTTGTGTATTCTATAGTCTTTGACTTAACTAAGGAAGTGTCAGGAAACACATATTAGTAATAAGGTACAGCTTAAGAATGACGTAGCCTTAAGAAGGTCTCGAGAAACACAACCCAGATCCCTTACTGAGTACTTATTTACTAAAACAGCGAGTAATTTGAGAAGTTTTGACACATCAGATTCTGATCTTGGATTTTAGATTAGCAGGTTTTACCCACCTGTGCATTTTCCAGAAGTTTGCTTCAAAAGGAATATGAGATGAGAGACAGTAACAACAGTCCGGCTGACCTTTGCAAACACCCACGCCTGTGATATTTCTTTTGAATGAAACATCACACCCTTTTTTGAATCAGACAGCGAAAGGTCAAAACATTACTAAGAGAACAGCCATGTGGGAACAGCAAACAGATGTACTTGATCTTTTAGAAGTTTTTGAAGATTTCTTTTTTTCAACCTTAGGGCAAACAGCAGCACGCTCTTTCATTTCTGAATGTATTATTCATTTAGATTAATGAATACTTTGGGGGTTTGCGTCAACCTTTCTGGCCAACTTCTTATCAAAGTAATGTGGTGGACCTTGTACTACATTGTTATGCTTGCATTAAGCTGCATATTCAGTATTTTTAACAAACAAAGGACCTGAATTCATTTATTTTCAATAGAGAGTACAGGAGCACTGTAGAGCTCTGATCTTCTGTGAGAACGTGTGTGCAGAATTTTTGGGCCTGCTTAAAATATTTTAAGTTTAAACATCATATATACAGTATATTAACCAAAATAAGCAAAATTGAGAATTACCAATGAATCAAAATGAGAGTTAACGAAATCATTCTTTAAACACCATTTCTGTGAGATTCGAATATTCTAAAGCAGGGATACCCAAACTTTTTCGTATAAAGGGCCAAAAGCCAAATATCGCTGAGAGCTGTGAGCCGAATGTAAATATACCAAGCTACTATTACATTAAAGTTACTATGGATCATAATTTATTTCATAAGACTTAAACGTAAATAGAAAACCTTACATTAAAACATATTAACTAATGCTGTATAACATTTAAAATGACAACTTATTGCAATAAAAATGTAAACAATCACAATTATAATACAGTGGTGTTCAATGATGAATACACTAGTCGGCAGAATCTGCCTTTGTCTTGATTTGTCCTCTATCTGTTGGGTTACAGTATGTACATTTAAACTGAATCTGATTAATTTACACCATTTAATTGAAAATGTAATTTCAGTTAGCTTTTAACAATAAAACAAACAAACAAAAAATGTTACATTGACAATCTGTAAACTATGCTCATTATTCTTCCTCGCTTCTCAGATGGGATGGCGTACCAAATCAAAGGCTACTTTTGGCCAACTTTGGCCCACAGGCCCTAGTTTGGGCATCCCTGCTCTAAAGTAATTATTATTGTGAAATAATATCGCCTCTATAGTCATAACTATTGTATAATAATGAATAAAATATTAAAATTCTCATTATATTAAAAACTAATAGCGATTTAGTGACACCAAAATGATCCAGAAATTGTATCTAATTAATGAAGATGAAGTAACATTATTTAGCTGAAGTGAATACTTCACAAGGAAAAGTGTATGTTTACATATTTAATGTCTTTTAGCATTCTTAATTACCCTGTTGGCAGCTGTAAATATTTTTCAGTTAGTAGCATTTTTGTATGGACATGTTTTATTTTCTGTATTTAGTATAAGTAAAGAAAAGGGGATTTTAAAATATATTTTATATTAACAATAAATCAATAATATTTTCCTGTTAAAATGGTAGCCTTGTAATGCATTGAAAATCCAGCATGATCTCATGAGGAAATGTAAGAATCTTGCATTTTGACTTTTTAGTGTCTAATTCAGTCTTACAAAAATGTACATTTTTAAAAAAGAAGTGGAGCACCCAACTCCACCCCCTAAACTAAACTATCATTGGGGGATGAGCAAATCGTATTAAATTGTATGAATGAGCTTGTACGAATTTATGCGAATTAGCCACTAAATCAAAAAGCTACGAATTGTCGTGAGATCATGTTGGAAAATCTGTCCATATAACATCTATTTGAATTCTCATTTTTAGCTGAAATTTTTATCTAATTAGAAACTTACTTACTGTACAGTGCTATGAAAGTATATATAGTGCTTTATTTTTTCCACATTTTTATGTTACAGCCTTATTCCAAAATGGATTAAATTCATTTATTTCCTCAAAATTCTACACACAATACCCCGTAATGACAATGTGAAATTTTTGAAATTGTTGCAAATTTATTCAAAATAAAAAACCTGAAAAATCACATCTACATAAGTATTCACGGCCTTTGCTCAATACTTTGTTTATGTATTTTTTTGCAGCAATTACAGCCTCAAGTCTTTTTGAATATGAGCTTGGCACACCTGTCTTTGGGAATTTATGCCCATTCCTCTTTGCAGTACTTCTCAAGCTTTATCAGGTTGGATGGGAAGTGACGGTGTACAGCCATTTCCAGATCTCTCCAGAGATGTTCAATAGGATTTAGGTCTGGGCTCTGGCTGAGCCACTCAAGGACATTCACTGAGTTGTTGTGGAGCCACTCCATTGATATTTTGGCTGTGTGCTTTGGGTCATTGTCCTGCTGGAAGATGAACTGTCGCCCCAGTCTGAGGTCAAGAGCACTCTGAAGCAGGTTTTCATTTAGGATGTCTCTGTACATTGCTGCATTCATCTTTTCCTCTATCCTGACTAGTCTTCCAGTTCCTGCTGCTGAAAAACCTCCCCACAGCATGATGCTGCCACCACCATGCTTCCCTGTAGGGATGGTATTAGCCTGGTGATGAGCGGTGCCTGGTTTTTTTCCAAACATAGAATTCCAAAGAGTTCAATTTTAGTCTCATCAGACCAGAGAATTTTGTTTCTTATGGTCTTAGATTAGTTTAGATGCCTTTTGGCAAATTTCAGGCAGGCTGCTATGTGCCCTTTACTAAGGAGTGGCTTCCGTCTGGCCACTCTACCATACAGGCCTGATTAGTGGATTGCTGCACAGATGGTTGTCCTTCTGTAAAGTTCTCCTCTCTCCACAGAAGAATGCTGGAGCTCAGACAAAGTGACCATCGGGTTATTGATCACCTCCCTAACTAAGGCCCTTCTCCCCCGATCACTCAGCTTAGATGGCCGGTCAGCTCTAGGAAGAGTGGTTCCTCATAAGGATGATGGAGGCCACTGTGCTCATTGGAACTTTCAGAGCAGCCAAAAATTTTTTAACCTCCCCCAGCCTTGTGCCTCGAGACAATCCTGTCTCGGAGGTCTACAGACAATTCCTTTGTCTTCATGCTTGGTTTGTGCTTTGATATGCACTGTCAACCCTGGGACCTTATTTAGACAGGTGTATGCCTTTTCAAATCATGTCCAATCAACTGAATTTACCACAGCTGAATTCCAATGAAGCTGCTGAAACATCTCAAGAATGATCAGTGGAAACAGAATGTACCTGAGCGCAATTTAGAGCTTCACGGCAAAGACTGTGAATACTGTGAATTATGTACATGTGATTTTTCAGGTTTTTTATTTTCAATAAATTTGCAACAATTTCCAAAAATCTTTTTTCACATTGTATTATGGGGATTTGTGTGTAGAATTTTACGCAAATGTAATTTATTCTACAGCCCAATTATTAAGGCTGTAACATAAATAATGTGAAAAACGTGAAGCGCTATCAATACTTTCCTGATGCACTGTACATGTATGAGAAAAACAACTCCTAAAGGTGTGTAACCATTTGAGGCTGAGTAAATGTTGAGTTCCAAATTCTTACAATTTTACTTAAAACGTGTTGATGTCAATGAGTGTACCTTAAAATTACCTTAAATGATCTGAGACCTGATTCAAAAATTGTCATTTTAATTGAGAGAGAAAAGAGAAAGTGAGCACTCAAGTTCAAAAAGTATTGCTTTTAGATTAAAAACATTATTTTATTTTATTTTTATAGTGTATATTCTATAAATTAATCTATTATTTTTACATTTTACTTATCTTTACTTGTTTTTTATTCAAATTTATAATTTAAAAAGTTTATTTCCAATATAAAGTGTTGACAATTCTCTTTTACCCACTTATTTATTCATACAATTAATTATTTATCAGGATGCTATAACTATCCAACATCAAATTTTTAAGTTTAAATAGATTCAAAATGTACTTAAAAATCCCTCATGTCAATTAAATCCCCTACACACTCACACTCTCACTTCTCCCCAATCTTTCATCTTTTTTCTCCTTCGTTTTCCTGCGTGTGTTGTCTGTGTCTCTATAATTTATTCTCTCCACGGGGCTGCATCTATAACTCAGGTGGTTCAGTCAGAGCAGTGGATGCCCCGGGGGGAATCTGGCCATTGGTTCCCAGGCCGAGTGTCCTGTCTCTGGGTGGCCGCGGTGCAGCAGGCCCCTGTCAGACCAGCGGCTCGTTGGATGGAGATTAATTATAGGCTCACAGCAGGGCTCATTAGCACTAGCCGCGTCAGAATGGGGCCGAAGCACCACAGGGAACAGTCTCTCTCTTTCTCTCTTTCTCAGAATCATCCCTGCTGCCCATTAGTTTTCAAGGTAAACAGGTTGAAAGCAATTTAATTCGGACACATTATCCTGTCGACGCTCCGTGTCACATTAGCGGCAGCACAAACACAAGGTCTGGTAAAAATAGGCACTGAATGAGGGTTTCCCCTGGTTGATATACCCTAGTGCATTTGAATTCAGGATTGTGTTATTGAGGTGGCAAAAGGGGGAAAAGCAGAATTAGGGTTGGCAATTTGGCTTGCTGTGTAAAACTGGTCATAGCAGTTATGAGGGATCACTGTGACATTTTGTACTAATAAAATGAGCTTGTTTTTATATCGCAATGGAGCTCACACTCAAAGAACTGCACATCGTGGTGATTCTCCTACTATCTCTTCTGAAGTTCTGAAGCATGAATAACATGAATCAAAACAACAAATGAGAGGCATCTTTTTAAAGAAACGTATTAATTTATGCTTAACCATAAACAAACATACAGCGGTATGGTTCCTGGAACAACATTCCTATAAACCAATCAGATTTAAGGCATAAGTTTACAGTTTATGTTAAGTTGAGGCTTAAAGTTAGGGTAACATTGTTGTCCATCTATTAATCCTCTTTGATTTTGGAAATAATTTACAGTTAGGGTTAGGGGTAGGGATTGGGTATGGACTGGAATGATGTTCCAGGATCAGCATAGATGTTAATCCAGGATCGCATCCTACTTGGCAAAATCACACTCGGGCAGGTACAGAACAGGGTCACATTTTATTTTGATGGACCGTTTGTTACATTGCGTCTACATGTCAACTAATTCTCATAAGATTATAAGTAGACTGTTAGGTTGGGGTTAGGGTTGGGGTTAGGGCTAGTGTAAGTTGACATGTACTTGCAAAGTTTCTTATAGTCAGTTAAATGACTGTTTAGCAGCAGTATCAACATATATAAAGCAGACCATCAAAATAAAGTGTTACCATTCTATTTATATTATATATATATATATATATATATATATATATATATATATATATATATATATATATATATATATATATATATATATATATATATATATATTTATCTTTTTTTAAATTACTATGGAAAAAAATATCAGTTCTGCTGTTATTTCTAAATTTCCAGTTGGTGGAAACACCAAGATGTGCATAAATTGTGAAAATGCTCATAAAAAACATGTGCGCATAACTGAGTAGGAAAAAATTTTTATTCGATAAGAAAAGACGTGCAATAACTAAAATGGAAACAATTTTACTGAACAAATTCCAGTATGCGCATTAAAAACAGGCATGTTATTTTGTTATTAGTGATCGTGGTATGATAAAATGTGTGTGAATGGATAAACCAGCAGGCTGCCCTGTTGAAAAAAAAACTGCTTAAACCAGCCTAAGCTGGTTGGCTGGTTTTAGCTGGTTGACCAGCCTGGTTTTAGAGGGGTTTTGGCCATTTCCAGGCAGGTTTCCAGCCATTTCCAGCCTGGTTTTAGCTAGTCAGGCTGGAAAATGGCCAGCTAAAACCAGCTAAAACCACCTTGACCAGCCTGGTTTAAGCTGGACATAGCTGGTTTTGACTGGGCTCCCAGCCTGGTTAGGCTGGTCAAGCTGGTTTTAGCTGGTCATTTTCCAGCCTGTCCAGCTAAGACCAGGCTGGAAATAGCTGGAAGCCAGCCTGGAAATGGCCAAAACCCCTATAAAACCAGGCTGGTCAACCAGCTAACCAGCCTAGGCTGGTTTAAGCTGTTTTTTTCAGCAGGCTGAACGCACTAAAACATCTGAAATGTTGTTTTGGTCATTCCAAAATGCCTTAACCGTTTAAGTATTAGTGTTATTATTTTATTAATAACCTCTAGAACTGTCAAGAATGTCTGTGCTCCATGTCTGATGCCTTCAAACGGCACCATGCGTTCACTGCATGTCAGCATTGTCTTCTGAGGCGCAAGTCATTTATTAAATAAAGAAAAGACTCATGCAGATTCTCCTTCCACAATAAATTCCATTTTTACTTTTGTTGCCAGTTAATCAAGAAGTGATGATTTTGTTCTCTTGGACTCATTGGATGGAAACGCTGCTTTATTCGCACGTCTTTTATGCAATAATCCAGTTTTGCGCATAAATTTAATTCACATCTTTGGATGCAAACAAAGCTAGTGTTTGAATGTGTAAGGAACCAAGTACAGTGACTGTCTTAGTTCAGCCTGCATTTACATCAACACATTTTGCAGACATGCATTGAAGGTAGACATTTATCAGTTTTTACTAGCACCATGCTACACAACTTGAGCTACAATAAGGCTAAAGTAGTTGAAATAGTAGTTTTAGGCTAACCTCTTCCTCTACATCATTGTGTGGCTCTGCTTGGAAATGTTAAATATTTAATCCATTTCTGGTCGTTTCTGACATGTTTGCTGTGTAAGATTTGCTTGTTTTGTTGATTCTGCTGTGTCAGAATAGACTGTTTTCACGACGCATCATCAGTCGGCCATGTTGGAGAGCACAACACAAACAATGCCACTTACATTATCTAAACAAAACTTGCATATTTTGTTGATTTCTGCTGAAAATGGTTAATTATTGTCATGTTTTAACCTGTTATAATTGGTTGGACTAGAGTACTAAAAAAATCTAAATCAAGCAGAACGGAACCTTTAAAATACCTTTTATTAAAATATTACATCTTTCCCGGTTTACAAAGTCCTCTATAGCAGCTTACACACATTTCTTTATGTGGGTTAGAAAGCATAAATAAGCAAAACAAAGCATTTAGAATTAGATTACCTTGTGATCCATGCTGTTGTTTTCATTCAGGCATCTCCATAATGGCCGCCCTCTTCTGGAAAGCAGCAGCTCATTTGCATTTAAAGAGACACACACAAAAACAGTATGTTTTTTACTTAGACCCAAATTGAGGCAAATGTGGCTAGGTTTGAAAATTTACAGACACATCCTGGAAAAGCCAAAGATTTCAGTTTGAGTTAAATTCACTCCACCTCTTTCTCCGCTCTGCTCACATTATTCTCTGCTTTGGGGTGGCGAAGCTCATCTTTAGGGTGGCATACATCTGTCTACACCCTCGTGCCTGTGAGCTGTCTGATTAAACATGCTTGCATTTATCAGTCGCTGCATCAGTGGAACAAATTACAGCTGAAATCCGTCAGACAAATGCTATTGTGTTGTCGTCTGCATTTGTTTTTGTGAAGCTGATTTGTATTCAGGGTGGCGTGCGGTGATGAGAGCACCGTCTTCCCCACACAGAGGAGACGGAGAGAGCCGTCGTATCTTCAAGCACAAAAAAGTAATTTAGCGGAAATAATTCTTTCTAATACTGAGGCGGAGATGCCTGATGCTAATTAGGAGTGCCAGTGAATCAGCAGTAACGGGGTAATTAAAGCTGTCAACAAACTCCCCCTTCTGTGTGTGTGTGTGTGTGTGTGTATATATACACTCAACATGTGCAGGGTTAAGGTGCATCAACAAAAAAATAAAGACTTAAATACATATGTCATGGATTGGTCAGGCTCTCACGACCCCCACTCACGAAGATCACCATCACCTGACTTCTAATGAGCACACAGCTGCATCACATTCACGAGCACCAGATAAAAGCACAGCACTCCAGTCGCTCATTGTCCGGGCTCGTCTCGACGAAAGCGGACAACTGAGCGACCACTCAGCGTAGTCATCCTCAGCTAAACAAACGATTTACTTACCTGTTCTCTTTGTATTCCTCCTAGTCTTCCTGGTCCTCCCGAATCGTCCTGTCTTCCAGTCCTTCCAAGTCTGTGTCATCCTCTGTCAGCTGTATCTGGTGTGTGCTGTCCATCCTCGTGTATTCCTGTTACCCAGCCACGGAGGAAAAGACCCCAACATCATTCCTGATCCTCCTGGCTATCCTTCATGTGCTCCTTGTTGTCATTCAATAAACACCCTAACGTTTCCTTACCTCTGTCTCCTGTCCGCTTCATAACAGAAGCCCGGACCCATAACGACGACAACATGAGCACCCTCGATCACTTTCAAGAGCTGGTGGACCAGTTGAAGCGGATTCTACAGCCACCAGCTCCACTTTCCAACGCACCACCAGCACCGAGCACTTCCGCCTCCACAGTTTCTTCTTCGGCCCTTCCTTCCAGTCCCATGGCCCGACCAGCGCCCTACTCAGGCGGAGCGGGGGAGTGCAATGGTTTTCTGTTACAATGTTCCCTCATATTCGAAATGCAACCTTCTCTATATCCCACAGATAAGTCAAAGATCGCCTACATCGTATCACTACTCTCTGGACCTGCACTTAAATGGGCTGAGACGATCTGGAACCAAGCCGGGCCGGTCATGAATTCCATCACTACCTTCACGGAGTATTTCAAAGAGGTGTTTGGACGTTCTGATGGGGAAGTAGCCGCTGGAGAGCAGCTGTATCATCTAAAGCAAGGTACTCTATCTACACAGGAATATGCTCTCCGGTTTCGCACTCTAGCAGCTGCAAGTGGATGGAATGAGAGATCGTTGTTGACCACGTACCGGCTCGGCTTGGAACCCACTCTCCGAATCCAGCTGGCCACATTAGATGATACAATGGGTCTGGAGAGATTCATCCAACATTCTCTCCGATGTTCCGATCGTCTCCGTTCCTATCAACAGGACACCATCACCCCCTCGTCTGCACTCCTCCAATCGCCTGAGTCAACAGCCTCTCCAGAACCAGAACCCATGATAATAGAGTCTGGAAGACTGACATCAGCGGAACGACAGAGGAGGCTGACCCGGGGTCTGTGTCTATACTGCGGTGTCAGTGGACACACCCGTATGGAGTGTCCCCTTCGTCCCATTCGGACTTCAGTGAGTGTATTCAGTACGAATATTGAACAATGTAAACCACTTACTACCACCGTACAAATAACTACTGCCTCTATTTCTCTCCTTGTCACAGCCCTCATCGACTCCGGGTCAGCAGGGAACTTCATCTCCCAATCCCTCTGTCGTCAACTCCACCTCCGTACTGAGGCGTCCTCGCATATATACCAGATACAACCGATAACCCAGTGCACTCGATCTTCGACCCGTATCCATCGACAATGCGAAGACATCCTTCTTCAAGTGGGGCTGTTACATCAAGAGAGGATTCAATTTCTGGTTCTGGAGGGTGCAAATATGGACATCATTCTAGGGCGCCCGTGGCTGGTGAAGCACGATCCCATCATCTCTTGGGGCACAGGAGAGATAAAGAAATGGGGATCTGGATGTACACCTACCTGTTTTCCAAATCTCCCTCTTCAAGGTCGGAACCCCATTTCTTTGTTTGCAACATCGGTCGAGAGCCCTCCTGAAGCAGTCTATCCACATTCCTAAGGAGTACAGCTCCTTTCATGATGTCTTCTGCCCCAAGAGAGCTTCCCAGCTACCGCCGCATCGGCCATGGGACTGCGCGATCGACCTAGTTCCAGATGCCCAGTTGCCAAGAGGTAGGATCTACCCGCTCTCGCTTCCAGAGAATCAGGCAATGGAAGATTACATAAGGGAGGCTCTGAGTCAGGGGTACATACGTCACTCAAAATCACCAGCCGCCTCAAGCTTCTTCTTTGTGGCCAAGAAGGACGGAGGGCTGCGTCCATGCATCGACTACAGGGTCCTAAATAACGGTACAGTAAAATACCGATATCCCCTTCCTCTGGTACCAGCCGCTTTGGAACAGCTCCGAGAAGCTAAAGTCTTCACTAAATTGGACCTCCGCAGCGCGTATAATCTGATAAGAATACGTGAGGGGGACCAATGGAAGACAGCATTCGTGACCCCTACTGGCCACTATGAATATGAGGTCATGCCTTACGGTCTGGTCAACGCCCCCTCCGTATTCCAAAACTTCATTCATGAAGTCCTCCGGGAGTTTCTTCACCACTTTGTAATAGTGTACATAGATGACATCCTCATTTACTCCCGGAGTGAGGCCGAACATCGCCAACACGTTGCGGAGGTCCTACACACATTGAGAGAACATCACCTCTACCTCAAAGCGGAGAAATGTTCATTCCACCAGAAGTCGATTCATTTCTTGGGATACATCATTGATCAAACCGGTATACGTATGGATGGGAAGAAAATTGAGGCTGTTCTATCCTGGTCAGAACCCACTTCCATTAAGGAGCTCCAGAGGTTCTTGGGTTTGCTAACTTTTATAGACGGTTTATCAAGGACTACAGCAGGATTACATCACCTCTCACTAATCTCCTCAAGGGTAACCCAAAGGACTGGAGTGGACCAAAGAAGCAGCCGCAGCCTTCCGCCTTCTTAAGAAGGAGTTCACAAGGGCCCCACTCCTGACTCATCCTGACCCAAATCTTCCTTTCGTGGTGGAAGTGGACGCATCCACCACCGGCGTCGGGGCAGTATTATCTCAACATCATGATACACCGCCCCGACTGCATCCCTGTGCCTATTTCTCTCGGAAGTTGAGCCCGGCGGAGCAGAATTACAGCATAGGAGACAGGGAGCTGCTAGCAATCAAGCTAGCCTTGGAGGAGTGGCGTCACTGGTTGGAGGGAGCCAAACATCCGTTCCAGGTGATCACAGATCACAAAAACCTCCAATATATCAAAGAGGCCAAGAGACTATGTCCACGTCAAGCCAGATGGTCACTTTTCTTCTCACGTTTTGATTTCTCCATTTCCTATCGTCCAGGACCCAAGAATCTAAGAGCAGACGCTCTCTCTCGTTTACACGAGCATCACGATCATGAAGAACTCCCAACGAAGATTCTTCCCGAACACATCTCCATTTGTCCGATCACCTGGAACGCTCCTCCAGTCGTTGCCACTCCGGAAGCCCCTGCTCCGCCGGGATGCCCTCCTCATCGGCAGTTCATACCACCTGAACACCGGGTAGATCTGATCCACTCCTTACATACCTCGCTAGGCACTGGACATCCAGGGATCAACAATACTCTCTCGCTAGTATCCCAACGATTCTGGTGGCCAAACATGGCAAGGGATGTGAGGCAATATGTTCAGGGCTGTAAGGACTGTGCCCAATCCAAGAGCCCACGTCATCTACCCGCTGGAAAGCTCCATCCCTTGCCGATTCCGAACCGTCCCTGGTCACACCTAGGAGTGGACTTTATCACTGATCTCCCTTCGTCAGAAGGTAATACCTGTATTCTAGTCATAGTAGATAGATTCTCAAAGTTTGTCAAACTAATCCCTCTGAAAGGTCTTCCCACAGCCTTTGAAACAGCCGACAATATCTTTAATCAAGTCTTCAGGTCATTTGGTATTCCAGAAGATATTGTGTCGGACAGAGGTCCACAGTTCATCTCACGTCTATGGAAAGCCTTCTTCAAGCTCCTAGGTGTGGCCGTCAGCCTCTCTTCTGGATATCATCCCCAAACCAACGGGCAGACAGAGAGGAAGATTCAGGAGGTGGGACGGTTCCTGAGGCCCTTCTGCAGTGGTCACCAGAGCTCCTGGAGGCCAGTATTTGGGCTGGGCAGAATATGCCCAAAATTCACTGCGGCAACCCTCCACCGGACTCACGCCATTCCAGTGCGTCCTGGGCTTCCAACCACCGCTCTTTCCCTGGGATGGCGAACCATCTGATGTCCCCGCAGTGGATCACTGGTTCCGGGAGAGCGAGAGAGTCTGGGACGAGGCTCATCAACATCTGCAGAGGGCAGTCCGTCGAAGCAAGGTAACCGCCGATAGAAGAAGGTCTGAAGAACCCAGATACACACCCGGACAAAAGGTGTGGCTATCCACCCGGGACATACGCATGCGACTGCCCTCTCGCAAGTTAAGTCCCCGATTTGTTGGTCCCTTCACCATCGTGGAACAGGTTAACCCCGTCACCTACAAACTACAATTACCCTCTCACTACCGTATTCACCCTACATTCCACGTATCACTCCTGAAACCCTATCACGATCCTGTTCTTCCCTCCACAGAGCCTGACCACGAAGAGGAACCCCCTCCTCCACTGCTCCTAGAAGAAGGAGCCGTCTACGCAGTGAAGGAGATCTTGCGTTCCCGACGTCGTGGTGGCCAGTTGGAGTACCTGGTGGACTGGGAAGGGTACGGCCCCGAAGAAAGGACATGGGTTCCCAGAGCTGATATTCTCGATCCTAGTCTCATGGTGGAGTTTCATGAGAGCCACCCTGAGTTCCCAGCGCCTAGAGGCAGAGGGAGACCACCACGGCGTCGGAGGTGTCGGCCCTCAGGAGCGGGCCCTGGGGAGGGGGGTACTGTCATGGATTGGTCAGGCTCTCACGACCCCCACTCACGAAGATCACCATCACCTGACTTCTAATGAGCACACAGCTGCATCACATTCACGAGCACCAGATAAAAGCACAGCACTCCAGTCGCTCATTGTCCGGGCTCGTCTCGACGAAAGCGGACAACTGAGCGACCACTCAGCGTAGTCATCCTCAGCTAAACAAACGATTTACTTACCTGTTCTCTTTGTATTCCTCCTAGTCTTCCTGGTCCTCCCGAATCGTCCTGTCTTCCAGTCCTTCCAAGTCTGTGTCATCCTCTGTCAGCTGTATCTGGTGTGTGCTGTCCATCCTCGTGTATTCCTGTTACCCAGCCACGGAGGAAAAGACCCCAACATCATTCCTGATCCTCCTGGCTATCCTTCATGTGCTCCTTGTTGTCATTCAATAAACACCCTAACGTTTCCTTACCTCTGTCTCCTGTCCGCTTCATAACAACATAGATATTAGTTAACTGAAAAAAAATGTAAATAGTCAATCTAAGAACCTCGTCAAAACATTTAGAAACATTTTATTCAATTACGTTCAAATAGGATAACAAAAATATTAAATCCAAAGACTTGAACATGTACACATAAGCTAACACTAGTTCTAAATTGCTTGTATTTGTGTATTCATTCATTCATTCATTTTCTTTTTGGCTTAGTCCCTTTATTAATCAGGGGTCGCCACGGCGAAATGAACCACCAAATTATCCAACATATGTTTTGTCCAGCGGATGCCCTTCCAGCCATCACCCAACACTGGGAAACACCCACACACTTGAGCATTTACACACCTACACTGCGGCCAATTTAGTCCATTCATTACATTACATTACGTGACATTATTCATCCATTCATTTTCTCTTCGGCTAAGTCCCTTTATTAATCTGGGGTCGCCACAGCAGAATGAACAGCCAACTTATCAAGCACATGTTTTACGCAGCGAATGCCCTTCCAGCTGCAACCCATCACTGGAAAACATCCATACACTCTCATTCACACATACACTACAGACAATTTTAGCTTATATCCAATTCACCTGTACCGCATATCTTTGGACTGTGGGGGAAACCGGAGCACCCGGAGAAAACCCACACGAACACGGGGAGAACTCCAAAGAGAAATGCCAACTGACCCAGCCGAGGCTCGAACCAGCGACCTTCTGGCTGTGGGGCAGCAGCACTACCCACTGCACCACCACATCACCCATATTATATTATATTATATTATATTATATTATATTATATTATATTATATTATATTATTTTATTATGTTATATTATATTATATTATATTATTTTATTTTATTTTATTATGTTATATTATTTTATATTATATTATATTATATTATATTATATTATATTATATTATATTATATTATTTTATTATGTTATATTATATTATATTAAATATAATTTATTTTATTATGTTATATTAAATTATATTATATATATTATATTATATTATATTATATTAGATTATATTATATAGACACATAAATATATTGCATTTTTTAATATATTCAAATAAAAATATATATTTTAAAATAGAATATTTCACAATATTAGTGTTGTTACCAAATAAATGACTTTTTTCAAAAAAAAAAAGTGTTCACATGGTATAACAGTTTTTACTATATTTCTAGTTCTTTTTAATTTAGTGATTTTAAATAGCTATTACATATAATTATTTTCGTAAATATTGTTCAATTTTCATGTAGGAAATCAAAAATGAATTCTCAGTATAAAAGGTAACAGCTGCTTTAACTGTACCACCATTTGACCATTGTAAATGGTGTTGTGATTACATATTAGTCAGCAGATGGCGCCATAGCCCACTATAGGGAAATATAAATGACATTCATTTTATACCACCAGCAATAAAGGACATTTTTACATCGTCTTGTTTCTCTGTCATTCAGTATTATTTATAATGTGTTCTCATCTGTCTTTGTTTCAGTTGGATCATTACCCCGCCGTCACCTACAGCCTGCCCGAAGCCTCAGACACTCAGTTCACCCTGGTCAAGTCACTCTTCCTGGGTAAAGTCTTTGGTAAGTGCCGTGTTTCTTTGCAAAGCTTCCCTCCGGCGTGGGTTAACTTGTGCCCTCAAATCAATCCAAAATAACGAGTTTGTTTCCTCCTCAGTAGTGTTCACTGATTATTTTCTCTGTTTCTCTCGTCTGATCTTTGAGAACCCTTTGTGCTCCTTTAGGAGTCAGTAAATTTAAAACATTTAAAAATCAAAAGGAAAGGTTGTGAGATGAATTTATGCTGACAGAATTTTAAATATATACATTTATTTAATTCAAAACTGTATTACCTGATTGTGGCCACTAGGTGATGCTAGTAGACAATTCTGTGGTAATATGATTTTGATTATGGCATTAATAATTGATTTATTATGCGCTTTCATTATATGCTTTGATATTCTGTTACATGTTCGGATGTAATATTCTTCTGGTGCAGAAAATAATTTTTTTATTATACGATTTTTACAAATAATTGATGATAAGTGCATATTAGTGTGCATATTATATATATTTTTCTCATTTCTGATACTACAACATGGTTTTATCAACAAGGTATAACAACAAGGTATACTATTATATATTTTAGGGTGTATTATTACAGTATATTGTTATACTGTATTATTGTACAAGATATAACAACAAGGTACTACAATAATGTATTTATTGACATGAGTTATTTATATTAAATAACATGAAGCAACACGCTAAGCTAACATTACTTGTACATGCATTTAGTAGTATTATTTAATCTTATCTTCATCAAATACAAAATCTCCCTAATACATTTCTTTTTAAAGTTGTATCTGGGGAAATTAACAAATCCATTTTTGGACATATATGAACATGCACATTTCAATCACACAACATTAAGAAAGGCAGGATCTAAAATGAACAAATTTGATGAATTTTTTGTCAGCTATTAAGCTGTGCATTATTTTATATTTTTTAAAAAGCCAGAACAAAATGGGAAATGCTTTTGATTACTTTGTTAATAACATTACAATAGTATGCTCATTAATATAATAATGCTTATTATTATTATTATTATTATTATTATTATTATTATTATTATTATTATTATTAATATTATTATTATTTTAAATCATACAAAATATTCCAAACACCAATAATATTATTTAACAATATCAATAATAATAATATTTCAATAATAATAATAATATTATGCATTTTGCTTAATATTATTGTTATATTTTATACAAACAAAACTTGTTAACAATTACTGATCATATAATCAGCTTTGTGAGTGTAAATTTAAAGCTTTAAACAAAGGTTAAAGGTGGTATCAGTTAGTTTGTGCTTTGTCTGCCAGCTCAGACGAGTCGAGAAAAACATTTGCAGCTAGTTTTTTCATAATCTCTGTATTTATGTTATATAATTAACCCGTTTGAATTTCTTGCCAGTTTAGACAGAACTAGCTATTATTGGGTATTTACACATAAACAGAAAAGACAACACCAAGATTGATGAATGTTGACATATGAGACTCCAAAATAATCTCATCCCACTCATAAACTGTGGCAATTCACATATACTGTATGTTGTGAGAGAAACAATATTCCTGACTTTCTGTTTACTCTGGGGACAATGAAAGTCAGGAACATAATTTCTTTCTGCGAGTTCTCAGTGTCCTTGAATGTCTTCTGAGGATGTCAGTGGCTTTGAGACAATCGCGTAAAGGTCTCTTACCCACAGGCATATAACAGACATGCACTTTCTTCAATGAATACAGATGAGGCTTCAAGCAGACCCTATTATGTTCAATTCAGCTCTGCCTGCTGATGCGCCAAAAACAGCAAAGTGACCCGCTGTTGTTTCCAATGACAGGAGACAGTTTAGGTGAACATTTCATGTGTTAATTGCTTTTTTATTGCCAAGGTGTGAGGAAGCTTGTAACAAAGCAAAAACCGAGATCTTCCCAGACTTTCTAGGTATGACTTTGAAATGTAGACAATTTTTTTTGTAGTTAAAAAAAAATCCAGCAGTTTTTGCTGGGAAAGTGAAAACGGTATGATTATTATACTTGCTCCAGAAATGCTCTTTCATTTTATCACTCATGAAATTAATGAATATGCTGTTAAAGATAATGGCTTAAGATAAGGCTCATGCACAGTTGGGTAATTTTCAATATTGCTTATTTTCAGTGTTTTTGGAGACTTTTTTCATACACGTTCATTCCAAGAGGCGATGAGCTGAGTGAACATGCAAAATCACTCTCTAATAGTCCGTTTAAGGGATAGTTCACCAAAAAAATGAACATGTACTCACTATTTACTCATGCTCAACTGGTTCCAAACATTTATGGGTTTCTTTGTGTACACAAGAAGATATTTTGCAGAACCTTAAGATCTGTAATCATTGACTTACATGGTAGGAGTGAATGGTTACAGGTTTCCAGCTTTCTTCAAAATATCATGCGTGTGTGTGTAGTGATTTTGGTGGTTTATAAGGACAGTTTTTTGAATAATGACATGGGTATGACACTCTGTATGGATGTGTAATAATAATAATAATAATTATTATTATTATTATTATTATTATTATTATTAACATTAACATTTATATAGCACTTTTCTAGACACTCAAAGCGCTTTACACATTTTTGCGGGGAATCTCCTCAATCACCACCAGTGTGCAGCATCCACCTGGATGACGCAAGGGCAGTCAGGATTCCGGGGTTAAACCCATACTCTTTTTCGAAGGACATCCTGGGATTTTTAATGACCACAGAGAGCCGGGACCTCAGTTTAACATCTAATCTGAAAGTCGGCACTCACTCAGCAGTACAGAGTCCCCATCAATATACTGGGGTGATGCACACAGACCGCAGGTTGAGCGCCCCTTGCTGGTCTCACTAACCCCCCTTCTGGCAGCAACCTAGCTTTCCCGTGTGGTCTCCCATTCAGGTACTGACCGGGAACAGCACTGCTTAACTTCAGTGGGCGACCATGTAAGAGTAGCAAGAGAGTTAGCTGCCGGCAGAGAGCTAGCTGTATTCTATTATGGTGGTTTACAAGGACATGGCTGATGTCTTTATATTTCAGAATGCTTAAAAACATACTTATCAAGGTCTTTTGACAATAATAATTTGCCGCAGGTTTCTTGTAAGAGTTGAGTTCAGGGATAGGTAATATTATCTGGATGCAGCCTTTGTGATGCAAGCTGAGACTTCATCTCTCAGCGATGCAATGTCAGACACAATGCACTCAATGGAGCTACAGTAGTGACGTCACTGTGAGGGGTTGCGTTAGGGGTGGGGTTCAGTGATCGCATTAAAAAGCCTTGCAGCTCATATTGCATCTGCACCAGGTCTGCAGCCAGACCCCTCTCGGGATAGGGGTAGGTTAGGGCCATATAATAAGTATTATTTAAAGGCATAAAATCCATTAAACCTATAGAAAGTCTCTGTAAACCAATGCCAAGGTATTGTATTTGTGTGTGTGTGTGTGCGTGTGCGTGTGCCTGTGTGTGTGTGTGTGTGTGTGTGTGTGTGCGTGTGTGTGTGCGTGTGTGCTTTCTGGTATATATTACTGCCAGATTTTTGGGTTTAGTGTTTTGCTTTTATCAGATACAGATGTTCACTACTTCTGATACTTGTGCAAAGATTTAGGACTTTTTGAACATGTTTCAAGCATACAGTAATTAATTTTACGAAAGAAACAGTTTAAAGTGGGTCTTTTTACAACATTGCTCAGACCCTAATAAGAGGACAACGGTGAAGAAAAAATAAATATCTCTTAGCTGAATCTGCTGGCCTGACCGGTCATATAAAGTCTGAACTTCCTCCTGTCCACATCCCAATAATTTCCAGGTCCATCAGAGCGTGCAGTCTTCACGTTTCCAGAGTCTCTGGAGCTTCTGCCTCAGTTCATGCTGAAATCATGAGCTGTGTCTGCTCTACCTTCCTCATCAATGATTTATGGCTGGAGACCCCATTCACATGAATAACACACACTCTTTCAGCATGTCCTGCTTTAGGCAATGTCCATGGTTGACCTGCACGCTGTTTGTCATGGAATATTTACCGTACTGTATCTGGGAAGAGCAGCCGTGGAGCCATTATGCTGTTGACAGTAGCTAGAGGTGTTTGCTTGTAGCTTTCTTCCAAAATTAATTCATGAGTCATTGTAGGTTGAAATTAGGTGCTGAAGGTGCTGCTTTGATGATGTGCTTATTTCTGAAGCATCTGCTGAGGCTGTTTGTGTGATGGAAAAACTGCATTTGTGATAATTATATTTGGATTTTTTGTGTGTCTGAAGTGAGTTTTAAATGTAGCAAAAGGGTCTGGGGAAACAAAATTACAAAATTAGTAGTTAAAACTCCCCTATAGACTTCTTCAAAGTTGTTACCATTTCTCTGGATTTACCAGTAGTTGGTTTGTGTTTTTTTAAAAAGTGCTAATTTTTAGGTTAAAAATATATTCTTATTTTACAAACACACACATATACACACTATTACATTACATTTTCTTTTTATTTGTTTATTCTTTAATAGATCACATTTAATAATGTAACAAGGAGTCTGAGGCTGTGTTAGAATCCATATGCAGAAGTTTATTCATGGGATTAGACAGAGACATCAACGGGTAAACAAGCAGAGAGTTGGCAACATGTAAGCAGTCCAAACCAAACAACAAACACAGGGGCAATTCCAGGAGACATAGTGGTAATTCAGGCAGAGGATCATTGCAACAATAATCAGTATAAAACAGATCAAGATACACAGGGGCTAATCCAGAAGATGTGGTGAGAAGGCAGGCAAAAGTTCAAGGCAACAATAAGCAGTCCAAAACAGAGCAAGAGGGCAAAGACAGATAACGTACTTGATCAAAGCAGGCAAGGTCTGAGTATTTCAGAAACTGCGGATCTACTGGGATTTTCACACACAACCATTTCTAGGGTTTACAGAGAATGGTCTGAAAAAGAGAAAATATGCAGTGAGCAGCAGTTCAAAATTGGACAATAGAAGATTGGAAAAAACGTTGCCTGGTCTGATGTGTCTCGATTCCTGCTGCAACATTCGGATGGTAGAGTCAGAATTTGGCATCAACAACGTGAAAACATGGACCCATCCTGCCTTGTATCAACGGTTCAGGCTGGTGATGGTGGTATAATGGTGTGGGGGATATTTTCTTGGCACACTTTGGGCCCATTAGTACCAATTGAGCACGTCACAGCCTACCTGAGTATTGTTGCTGTCCATGTCCATCTCTTTTTGACCATAGTGTACTCATCTTCTTATGGCTACTTCCAGCAGGATAACGCGCCATGTCAAAGCGCAAATCATATCAAACTGGTTTCTTGAACATGACAATGAGTTCACTGTACTCAAGTGGCCTCCACAGTCCCCAGAACTTATACCAATAGAGCACCTTTGGGATGTGGTTGAACAGGAGATTTGCATCATGAATGTGCAGCCGACAAATCTGCAGCAACTGCGTGATGCTATCATGTCAATATAGACCAAAATCTCTGAGCAATATTTCCAGTATATAGTTCAGATGCAAAGCAAATGGTCAAGCATTTAATCATGTTAACATTTATTTAAGATTAAAGCTCATTATTCTGTTGTTAAGTTTAGGTCATTTTAATGCGGTAAATTGTTTAAGATATCACAAAATTTGTAACTATTTAAATTGTATGTTGTTCTTTTTTATCCTTATAAAAAGAACACTGAAAAATAAATATACCTACAATAATATTGAATATTTATGGCAAATTAGACATTGTAGGCTTGAGTTTCAACTAGGGCTGGGCTGATAAACAATATTATATCAAATCGTAATAAAATGTATGTCAATAACAATGATAAGCTTTGAACTTTTTTACTCTATATTGATCTAAGAGCCAATCACAGAGCAGAAATGTGCAAATGGGAATCCAAAAGTGTGTTAACAATAGAGATGTTTCGGCCGAAAAAATGTTATGCCATTAATTGAACCCTCTAATTTTTGTGGCTTTATTTATTGTTGGGATACTTTTTGAAATCTGGAAGCATTACCAACTTATATCGAAATATATATATCGTTTAATATGGAAAATAATTTTCGAGATTGCATTTTTGCCATATCCCAGCCCAGCCCTAGTGACAACACCTTTCTTTTTCATGGCAATAGATAGCATATAGTATTTTTTAACAGGCTTCTAGTACACTCTCCGAAATAAAGGTACGCAGCTGTCATTGGGGTGGTACCTTTTCAAAAGGTACAAATTTGCACTTAAAGGGTCCATATTAATACCTCAAGGGTACATATTAGTACCTAAAAAGTATAAATATGTTCCTCCTAAAATTTTTAGGTACTAATATATACTTTTGAGGTACCAATATGGACCCTTTAAGTACAAATGTGTACCTTTAGTTCTGAGAGTGTATGTTGTTACCCCCTTTTACATTTGGCTTGTTGGTTTTATTATGTTGATTTGTATCACAGTATAAAACTTTGCCAAACTGCAAATTTGAACAAGCTTTAGATTTGTATAAAATGTGCAGAATTTCTTTTTTTGCAAACATTACAATATCTCCTTTGCATAGCCAGCAAAATGCTATGGTGATTTGCAAAAAAGAAATAAAAAATTAAGTGGACATTTTTAGTGAAAATTTGAGGTTGCTTTTAAAGTATCCTTGAGGCAAGGAAAGCCAAAAAAAGCTGCATTTCCAGTCATGTTGCCTGTCAAACCCTGTGATGAAATTAGATGATGTCAAACACTTTGAATTAAATGTTCCGTCTAAAGAGAGCATGTGGGAGTTTGTAGGCTGTGAGTGTGTGAATGATCTGGCAACCTCAATCTGTCATGCCTGCATGCTCTGAATGAATCAAGACAGCCTGTTGTGCCGAAACAAGAACTCATTGACACTGGGATCTTGGGGGGGGGGGGGGGGGGGGGGGAGAAAAATAGGAGACAGGAAACATTGGCTTCTGATAGCTAGCCGTTGTTTTCTGTTGGAATTGTTGAGTCGCAGAGCCTCATTTAAGCCTCCATGTGAGTTTCTCTTAGAGCCTGTACAGTATGCATGAATCAGGCTAATTGGACATTGAGCTGAATGTGCTCTCTGTCTCTCTGGGCCGTAATTGTGTTTTAGGGGAATTAGAGGATCATTAGGACTGGGTAAGAAGAGTATTTGAAGCTGGCTGAAAGCGTTGGTGATTCTGTTTATTTTTAGATCATGTATATGTGTCGTGGTCATAGCAGTGATGTGCATAAAATAAAAAGTTTAAAAAATTTAAGCTTCCTATTTTCAGATCTTTTTTAAGTTAACATTTTTATCAGCCGATAAGGTTGTGCAACATAAACAGTATGTATATTGCTAAACACATTGTAATAAAATACATTGTTTATGTTTTTTTGTTTTTTTATGGTTGACCATAATCTTAAATGTCAGCACTGGAATGCACACAGAAATGTAGTTTAGAAGTAGTTGTTTTTTTTTTAGGAAACCATTTAAATCTTGTGAATACACCTGGCAGTCACACATGTTACGATCATCTCTCCGATAATTCCACAGCAAAAATAAAAATATACATTCCCAAAATATTGGCAAAAAAATCTCTTAAAGAATCTCTGTCTGTCAGTCATGTTGAATAAATGAGGTACATTTATTCATTAATCGTATATGTGTACATTTGTACTGCTGATAATTGAAATGCAGTTTGCTTTAAAGGCAGTGTGCAGTATGCAGTACTCTGTTCATTTGATATGCTGTTGGCTGAGAGGCTGATGATACAGCAGTTTGTGTTTTCGAGAAACCACACGCAGTCTCAGTCGCCCTCGTCTCCTCTCCAACCCTGCAGTCTTGTTGACTCAGCCTATTAGTCTTATCGATGCCATTTGGCTGGACTGGGTGGCTGATCTGATCAATAATGAATCTTCCTATATCAGATCTTGCAAGAGGATGCTTTTTAGTCTTACTTGGGCAGACTTCATTTACACGTATGGTATTGTCTGATCATTATCACAGCAGAGGAGAATATGTGTTCTCTTACTGCTCATTTACATTTACACCTAACGTTTTATTCTTTCCTTTGTCCATTTTCAATCACTTTCCTGATTTCTTTCAGTAAATGGTCTATATCAGGGGTGCTCAATTCTGTTACTGCAGATCTAGCTTGCTGCAGAGTTCAGCTCTAACCCCGATGGGCCTATTTCACAAATATGGCAATCAAGGAATAGGGATGTGTTGTTTCCGGTTCCCCAGTCACCACTACGATCGCCATTCATTATTGTAGACTATATGTCTGTATATATTTTCATTCTGTCTATCCCACATAGACAGTCATCACATCATCCCTCACTCACACACAGTAAACCATGTGAATTGGTGGTAATTGCCGACGAGATAAAGCTAATGAAATGAGCGTGTGCTTTATGGCCCCTTGAGCCCACATTAGACATTAGCATTCAGCACTCCAGCAGTGGGGATCATCTTCATTGTGTAGCAAAAGAGCAGTGCAGTTCACCAACCCCACCCCGCTATCAGAATTCACCCTCCGTCCTGCTGGAATCTCACTGGCGGCTTTGTCCTGGATGGGTGGAGAGGCTTTTCATCAGAGGTTTGTGTGAGGCTGATGCCGCTCCTCTTTGTTCTCTATGGGTGGTGCTGCACCACTGCTGCTCTATATACTATAGCAGTGCAATCCTCAAGAGTTGTGCTTCTCTAAAAGGGGCTCACCACACTTTCACAGAAGAGGTAAAATGGCTCCAATCAACCAAGATATCATCGGAAATAATTACAATTCTAACTTTAATTTGTTCTCTTGAAGTGATTAGGTGTAGGTGACTCCTACAATAGGTTTACATTCATTTTAAGTTGTTATGTGGTGGCCAAAACTGATGGTGAGATCACAACTCCTTGTGCAAGCAAAAGTCACGTTGTTACATTTAATGGCACAATTAATGTTTAAACATGTAAACTAATAATTCAGACAAACACTCTTCAGCAAAGAATTGAAATAACTGAGGTAAAAGCATTAAATAGTTGACGAAAATACAGTAGTTTTGTCAACCACTGTACAATGCAGCATCACCTCATTTGTCAGAGTGTCTGAAATGGTTCATTCAAGGATCTGGCTTCTCTAAACCCCTCTACTCTACTCTGATTGGTCAGATAACCTAGTCTGTTGTGATTGGTTGATTGCCTACATGCTGTAAACCAAATACCATATGTTAGTTTCAACTCCTGAGCCTTATTGATACAACCTGAAAAAGATGGTTATATTATACCAATTTATATACAGACCTTTTTTAATATACAAATATATTACTCATTGCATGAAAGCAATTATTTAAAAAAAACATAATGGGATATTTTAAATTGTTTTATTTAATTGTGTTCTTCTTGGATGTAGTGTATGAAGAGTTTTTAAACTTGTGACTTACAATTTATTATTTATATTATCACATGCTCTGTAAAATTATTGGATAAAATTAGGCATGAAATAAAAGAAATGTAAGTGATGAAAAAGTCGTTGGTATGAACTAAACCTTAAAAAACCTGCAGGTTGGTTGGTTGGTTGTTTTTTTAATATATTTAATTTTCTTGTAAAAAAAAAAATGTGTTTAGTTAAAGTAGTTGTATCAAGAGGGCTCTTCAGTTATTGTCATTAAGGGAGTCAAAAAAATTACAACTTTAAAGAAATGTTTTAAGCCCTGCTCACACTGTGAGATTTCAGCCACAATTTTGTCAGCTGAGACAAATTTGGGAAATCTACAAAGATTCCTGAAATCCTAGGCTAAAATCGGTGATCTTTAATCATCGGTTCACAAACAGCCTCTTAATGCCCATTGTGATCAGATTTTTGTTCTGGAAGTGTCAGAAGA
Source organism: Danio aesculapii (assembly GCF_903798145.1). Classification (NCBI taxonomy): domain Eukaryota; kingdom Metazoa; phylum Chordata; class Actinopteri; order Cypriniformes; family Danionidae; genus Danio; species Danio aesculapii. The sequence goes on from NC_079458.1 coordinate 24,348,249, forward strand.
TTTCCTGCAGCGTGACAGCAGCTGCGATGAGCGTCAATCCAAGAGAGCCAATAGGAGATCTTACAGTGTGACATGGTAGCCATGTTCGTGCCGGCTGACATGCTACAATTGCTTATGATTATAAAAAATTGCACAGTGTGAGCCGGTCTTAAATGGCCATGAAGCCCCCCTCTTTCTACCTCAGAATTTTTTCAAAAAATGCTCTCAAAATGAGACAAACCATGAGGAGACCCGTGATTTTAAAGTTTACGAAGTAGTTTATAGTTATAGTTTAAAATGCAAGGAAATAAACAGTAAGTAATTTAATGTCCTGCTACATTGTTATTCATAATTTCATATACACATAACCACAATTTGTTACATCATCATTAAGATAATCATGTTTATATAAACAATGTAAATGAGGAGGACTTCTCTCCTCCTCAATCCCCAGGTCTGAATGCCACAGAAAGACAGTGGATAGCAGTGCAGCTGGTCTCTTGCCTTGTCTATTCCAACCATTAACCTTGTCAGTAAACATGTGCGAACACAGCAGCACATATATTGGCGATGTGTCTGAATAACAAGCATAGACTGTAATGAATCAACTGATAAAAAACAAAGTCCGCCATTCTCCAATTCTCGTACAGCTCTCCCGACAAAAAATGCTTGCTGTAAACTAACAGCTTTGCTGTATCGGCCCTACAGCATCACAGGGAAAAACATGCAACAAACTCTGTGGATCAAGGAAACAAACACATAAGACCTGTGTCAACTAGTCATTGGGTCTCCCAGCTTGGCAGGTCTGCTTAGCCTTCAGAAACACGTGCTCGCATGAATAATTAAGAAGCAGGGTCTTGTCATAGGATAAGAAAATTCTGCCATGAATAATAATGAGAAACCAATGTGTCATCACTCCACTTGCAGTTTTGCACAACGAAATTAGCTGACAAAAGCTAACTGGTGTTAACACATCCTTAACTGATGCTCAACACACACAAATCTGTTAAAATCTCATAAAAAAAGAACCCCAGTGTTTCTTGAACCTTTAAGATGCAAAAGTTCTTCAAAGTGATGCGAGACTGGTAACAGAATCAGCTTGTTGTGTACATTACAATGATTGACTCAGTTGAGTGGTGTAAGGAAACATTAAAGGTCCCATGAAGTGCTTTGAAATGTGCATTTTTTATTAGACATCTGTTGTGCACTCAACTGAAACATGAAGAGAGGGTGGGACACATTGTGTAGCTACAGCCAATAGTGGGGTTTTTTTTTCGTTTGTTTTTTATCATAGCTCTGCCATTGAGAGCGGTTGAGCTCAAGTTCATCAGATAAAAAGTAAATAATAAGTGTCTTAAAGAGGCAGGGCTTGTCAGATACTAGAGAGCATTTGATTGGTCAAGAGAGACTCAAGTATGAGGTGACGTGAAAAAATTGTTGAGTTACAAACTACAAGCTTTGGATGTTTATATCAGGTTTATATCTTCTAAACAAGTATGTTGTCACTGTTTTGAAGCTCACTATATAGATGTCCTTAAAAATGACATACTGATAACATAATAAAACGGGACTTTCAAGCTTCATTTTTTTTCATATATATATATATATATATATATATATATATACATTTTTTCCTCTGAACTCAAAACTGGTCCAATTATATTGATATCATTAACTGTTTAAGAGACATGAGTCTCAATGTGTCAGAAAATAAGACTCTTTTTACACATGTACAGATATGACTCTCTGAAGACGGATTCAACAAAAAATGAAAAGAAAAAAAGACATTTTTAGAGAGAATGTAGGACGCCTTTGAAGTTTTGACAGGCTCTACTTTGGGATAATGAAGGAAAAGCAGTTGAAAGAGAAAAATAAAACCTCTACAGGGAACAAACGACTCAAATATGATGCATTTCTTTTGGCATCTCCTAGATTCTATCTGTTTTAATGATTTATTCCCCAAAAGAAAGGTACATTTACTAATATTAACTATTATGCATAGTTAAGTGAAGCCCTATTGGTTAAACTTTGAATAATCATTACGATGTATGAGTCGCTTGCCGCAGGTTAAATGAGTTTGTAATGATTCAGCAGTTTTGTGCTGGTTGTTTTTGAAGCAAGCGTTGCAGATGGGAGAAACAGTGTACGCTGCTTATCTTCCTCAACGAAATCAATCGCTGAACTCATTGTCAACTGTCTCTGAAGGTTATGTGCTTTCATCCCTGGCATTCAGTTTAATGCGGCACAATGAGATCCTGGCATTTGAATGGTTTTTTTTGTTTTGTTTTGTTTGTTGGTTTTTTAGGGGGAGGCAGATTCCCAATGTTTTTCTTTGTACTGTAGAGCTGCAGGTACTTCAAAGAGATGCAAATGTTTTAGCATATTTGCTGTCTAGCTGTTTTTGAGCATTGTTTGTGTAGTTGGTTTTATTCTCGCTATTTTTTTAATGTAATTCATGGTTTACAAGTAATCTGTTGAGAAAGCGATGTTTTTTTTAAAACAGTGCTTTTTTCCTTTACTTTATAGACTCTGAAAATCAAAACTGGTCAGTCATACTGACATCATATCATTTATCATGAAAAAATGTATATTTAATAATATGAATTGATAGTATATTTTATGTAATTATGTATGTGTAAACAAACTTTTTTTAATAAATTAATTATATTGTCGATTATTTGTTATATAGTTTAGTATAGTAATATAGTTTAGTCGAAATTATTATTTTTTCTTTTTAAATTATTTCCTAAATCATGTTTAACAGAGCAAGAAAATTTTCACAGTATTTCCTATAATATTTTTTCTTCTGGAGAAAGTCTTATTTGTATAATTTTGACTAGAATAAAAGCAGTTTTTAAATTTGTATTAAATATTTTAAGGTCAAAATTATTAGCCCCCTTAAGCAATATTTTTTTGATAGTCTACAGAACAAACCATCGTCATACAATAACTTGCCTAATTACCCTCACTTGTTTAATTAAGCTTTTAAGCCTAGTTAGTCACTTTAAGCTGAATATTACAGTAGTATCTTAGAAAATATCTAATAAAATATTATTTACTGTCATCATGGCAAAGATAAAATATACCAGTTATTATAAATGAGTTATTAAAAATATTATGTTTAGAAAAGTGTCAAAAAAACTTCTCTCAGTTAAACAGAAATTGAGGAAAGCTATAAAAGAATTATAATTTAACAGGAGGACAAAATATTTTGACCTCAAATATATATATCTGTAATTGTTTGGTATATTTTAACTGTATGTAGATACATCACAGTACATTAGCGTCTCAAATACTCTCTTTGTTTAAACAGATGCTGTTTTGTTCTGCATTACAGGCGTTCATCTTTTAATGAAACCAGGGGCGTTGCTAGACATAAAGCTCTACTGGGGCACGTACTGGCGCGCGTGTTCTTTGCGCACACGCGGAGATGCGTCAGTTTGCTTTTTGATTACATTGCTTTCACCAGCGTTGGCTCGGTTGCACATAGAGAATAACGTCTTTATTTCGGAATTGCCACTCTTAATAAACACTTGCATATGAAGTAAATCATATCTCAATGCATTTACTGGGGCACTGGAGATTTCGCTGGGGCACGTGCCCCAGTGAATTGGGTCTAGCGACGCCCCTGAATGAAACTGAACGCGATGCTACAAAAATTGGCAGTGGCATGATATATACTAAAACAGAATTATTAGACAAATTTGCGGTCGCTTTAAGTTAGAAATCAAGTTTAATCACGTGTTTTAATTTCAGCCAGAAAGTACATTAGAACGCATCAATCTAATGTTACACTTGTTTAGACGGCTAATTAGGCTAACTTGTCAATGCAAACTAATGTTAAATGTTCACTAAGCTGAAAAAAGAGCAAATCTATAAACAAGTATTAATTTTACGATCATTACTAATTCTGTAAGTTGATAGTTAATTGTACTCTTCACTGGTAAAAAAAAAAATGGCAGGTGTGTTGTTGTTTTTTACTTTTTTGTATTTTTGCAGACTATGCAGGGGCGCATAATGATGGCATGATAACGTTTGATTGACTGATGGAGTTGTTGTCCCTAGGTCATCATAAAAAATGTTGGTCTTAGGACAACAAGCATTTGGCAAATTCAGTCATGCTGTATGCACACGTTCATAATAATAAATTATTTGTTTATTTATTTATCCATTTATTTATTCATTTATTTGTTTGTTTGTTTATTTATTTTCTTGACAATTTATTCTGAGCTAATCAATACAAAAAGTTGTATCTGTTATAAAAAATCATAAAAGAAAGCACCAGCAACTGAATCTTTCCTCTGCAACGTTCTGTCCTCAAACCGTAATACCATTAAACAGAGTCAGTGAGGAGATTTCAATCCTAATTAAATGACTCTAAGGGCTGCATGCCCTATTCATCAGTCCAGGTGTGTGTGGAGAGATTTATGCCATCGCTGCACCAGGCTCTGTATGTGAACAGAACAGCCTCATTGCTCATGACTCATACAGAGAGATGATTCATCTTCATATCTGAGCGTACACTTTATAGTCCAGCAGGAGTGTAACTGGATGAAACAGTGGCACAGAGCAGTTACATTTTTAACTCTAGGCAAGACACTGCTGGTGAATATAATAAAAATAGCTAACTGATTGATTATATTAACTCTTTCTCTGCTATTGAGAAGATCCATCCTGCTATGGATCCATCCTGCTTGTATCAACGGTTCAGGTTGGTGGTTGTGGTGTAAAGGTGTGGGACTGTGGGGGATATTTTTCTGGCACACTTTGGGCCCATTAGTACCAATTGAGCATTGTGTAAATGCCACAGTCTACCTGAGTATTGTTGCTGACCATGTCCATCCCTTTATAACCACACTGTATCCATCTTCTGATACCTACCTCAAGCAGGATAACGCGCCATATCATAAAGCACGAATCATCTCAGACTGGTTTCTTGAACATGTCAATGAGTTCACTGTAATCAAATGGCCTCCATAGTCACCAGAACTCAATCCAATAGAGCACCTTTGAGATGTGGTAGAATGGGAGATTTGCATCATGGATGTGCAGCTGACAAATCTGCAGAAACTGTGGATGCTATCATGTCAATTTGGACTGAAATCTCTGAGGAATATTTCCAGTACCTTGTTGAATCTATGACACAAAGGATTAAGGCAGTTCTGAAGGCAAAGGTGGGTCCAATGCGGTACTAATAAGGTGTACCTAATAAAGTGGCCGGTCTTTTCAGCTTAGTCCCTTTATTACAGTTTTTCTCCATTGGTTTGGCTCATTTCTTGAAACAGAAATGACATTTTCAAAGTTCTAAGATCATTTGGCAAAACAGTGTTACAGTTTGGCACAACACTATAGCTCACTTGCAAAACCTCATATCTCTCCAAAAACAGTTCACTCATGCATCAAAACTAAATTCCTTTCCCATATAAAAAGTCAGTGCCACAAAAATGGCAAATATCCTTCTCAATTGCTTTGGCTCATTTCTTGAAACAGACCGGACATTCTCAACACTCTTGGTGCTTTTGCCAAAATAATGTGGATGGTTTGACACAACACCTTGGTTCACCTGCAACAGCTCATACCTTTCCTAAAACAGTTCATTTATGTGTTAAAACTAAATTTCCTTCTCATTTAAACAGTCAGTGCCCCCAAAATGCTTCATCCCTTTAGCATTGTGTAAGCACTGCAAGTCAAAATGTTTAGATGTTTTGTCACTATGGCAAAGGACCACTAAAATATCCCACATGTCCACCTTACAGTCTTAGCCCAGTCCTTCATTGACAATGGTTACTGCACTGTTTTTGTCCAGCTAACAGAATACAATTGTGTATAAAACTGAAAAAAAGAAATAGGATTTCACAGTAAGAGTAGTCACACATTGCACTCATATTGCCAAGGAAATGGTAACTCCTTTTTTATTGTAATGATCAACCATACACAAAGTAACTTACATATATCACAGCAAAAAGAAACTGTATACAGCATGATAAATTGTAATATAAACACACAAACAAAAAACTAGAGTGCTATAAATAAAGCTTGAGTTTCATAACAGTTCTTCACTACCCGCCGTCCTCACCCTCCTGACCATCCACACGCTGCAGACTGTGTGACGACAGATTCTCGTCCACATCACAGAATATATTCTCCCTTGTGATGCAACGAGGGAAGAAACGGCGTAAATGTCGCAACCATCCCCTACAATGATCAAATGTTCCAAGGATTCACCTACTGTATGGTATTCATGGTATTATGGTCTTGACTTTGACAACTGAACAGACTATTGTGCATGTAATGACATATACAATGAAATGACGCAGACACATTTTGGAGAGAACAACCATTAGACTGAGGATTAACAATCAGTTGAGATCAACAAGATCTATTCACTTGGAAATTGTGCTAAATGAAGGCTATCTGTACTTAATCAAATGCAAAGATGTACTTAGACATTTGCAATTTGATTAAATGAATGAGAAATTCAATTCTGCTCTGAACAATTGCCAAGTGGTTCGGAGGTTTGTCCATGTTGTTTTGAGAATGTAATTTCTGTTTCAAGAAATGAGTCAAACCATTGGAAAAAAAATGTAATCTGGGGTTGCCACAGCGGATGCCCTTCCAGCTGCAACCCATCATTGGGAAACATCCATACACACTCATTCACACACATAAACTACGGACAATTTAGCTTACACAGTTCACCTGTACCACATGTGTTTGGACTTGTGGGGGAAACTGGAGCACCCAGAGGAAACCCACGCAAACATGGGGAGAACATGCAAACTCCACACAGAAATGCCAACTGACCCAGCTGAGGCTCAAACCAGTGACCTTCTTGATATGAGGCGAACGTGCTACCCACTGTGCCACCGTGCAGCCCTTATAGTTAATATTAATTATAAAAGGTAATAAAATGTAAAGTTACATCTCTAAGGATCATAATTTTAGCTAAACATCTTCTTAAATGTTCTGCTAAAGATGAACAAACATACACTTTGGTTAGCTTGATGATGTGTAAATGAACAGAAAATGTTCATTTTTGTGGGGGAGTGAACTGTCCCTTTAAGAATTGATGTGGATACATTAACACAAACAAAAGCTCCCCATTTCTGCTTTCAAGTATGAGCCCGATTATAAAACCAATATCACTGCAACTGTGAACAAATGATTCCCTTGAGTCTGTTTTGACAGAGTCATTAAATACCAATTACGAGAAGCTGCCTCAAACACTACTGATTTAGGATGTGGATAATGTACAGATTTTCGCTAGCTACATCCTCGAGGGGCCGATTTACATTAGAAAGCCACACAAAGATTTCATTTAGATGAGTGATAGTCTCATAATGTTCCCTGAGGACTAAACACCATTCACTCAACCTCTTTCATGTGTTTGCTGTATGTATCATACAGTGGTCCACGCTTGCTGTGCCCTGTGCAGATCGCTGGTACTGTAAGGAATCACTAACTCCTAACATACAGCTTTATTTATTTTTTGCCCACTGTCCTGATTATTGCTATTCATTTCTCTGGAAAAACTATGATTATTATCTTATTGTTACCATGACTTTAGAAAAAAATGAAATGTAGTGTAAAGTGTAAAAAAATAGTGCTGCATATTTGTAACAGCATTAAAATACTTTTTATTAATTATTATTAATATTATTATTTTTCTATTATAATTATACTAATAATTTTAGCATTTTATTAAATGAAACAGGAAAAGTAAACTGACATTGACTTGGCCTATCTACATATTTCCCCTATTTCCAAAGATTTATTTAAACAAGACATTGTCATATTGAAGATCTGGTGCATGTCTCTTATAGATGATTTGTATTTTCAGCAATTCCTTCCTAATGTTTTATCTAGAATAATCTGTCTAAACAACCTGTGCCTACCTCAAGATGTAAATACAATTGTGATATAATATTGCTATATTTTTAATACATCATAATAAAAAGATTGTTCAAATAATAATAATAATAATAATAATAATACAATTAATGATATAAAATAATAATAAATAAGAAATATACTGAAAAATATGTTTTGGTCAAGTAAGCAATTTATTTCCATTTAATATACTTACTAATTGTATGAATATAATATATAAGAATATGTGTGTGTGTGTGTGTGTGTGTGTGTGTGTGTGTGTGTGTGTGTGTGTGTGTGTGTGTGTGTGTAATAACTTAATATTTATATCAAATTTAAGTTGTCAAATTTTCACAAAAAAATCTACAAGGCACAATCGAGATGTCAGTGTTATTGGCCATTCAATGAAAGAAAAAAGGCAACGAAACAACATTTTGGTCAAACTAAAAATTAAGACACTTCATTTGCCTTTAATATGATATATATAAAAATATATTTTTGAATCTTTAGTTTGATGTTGGACACCAAAATAGGATGGATGGATGGATGGATGGATGGATGGATGGATGGATGGATGGATGGATGGATGGATGGATGGATGGATGGATGGATGGATGGATGGATGGATGGATGGATGGATGGATGGATGGATGGATGGATGGATGGATGGATGGATGGATGGATGGATGGATGGATGGAAGGAAGGAAGGAAGGAAGGAAGGAAGGAAGGAAGGAAGGAAGGAAGGAAGGAAGGAAGGAAGGAAGGAAGGAAGGAAGGAAGGAAGGAAGGAAGGAAGGAAGGAAGGAAGGAAGGAAGGAAGGAAGGAAGGAAGGAAGGAAGGATGGATGGATGGATGGATGGATGGATGGATGGATGGATGGATGGATGGATGGATGGATGGATGGATGGATGGATGGATGGATGGATGATGGATGGATGGATGGATGGATGGATGGATGGATGGATGGATGGATGGATGGATGGATGGATGGATGGATGGATGGAAGGATGGAAGGAAGGAAGGAAGGAATGATGGATGGATGGATGGATGGATGGATGGATGGATGGATGGATGGATGGATGGATGGGTGGATGGGTGGATGGATGGATGGATGGAAAATGGAAGGAAGGAAGGAATGATGAATGGATGGATGAATGGATGGATGGATGGATGGATGGATGGATGGATGGAAGGAAGGAAGGAAGGAATGATGGATGAATGGATGGATTTATGGATGGGTGGATGGATGGATGGAAGGAAGGATGAATGGATGGATTTATGGATGGGTGGATGGAAGGAAAGAAGGAAGGAAGGAATGATGGATGAATGGATGGATTTATGGGTGGATTTATGGATGGGTTTGTGGATGGGTTTGTGGATGGGTGGATGGATGGGTGGATGGATGGGTGGATGGATGGATGGATGGATGGAGGGATGGACAGACAGACGGATGGATGGATGGATGGATGGATGGATAAATGGATGGACAGACTGATGTAGAGATGGATGGATGGATGGATGGATGGTGTGATGGATGGAGGGATGGGGTGATGGATGGATGGATGGATGGATGGATGGATGGATGGATGGAGAGATGGATGGATGGAGTGATAGACGGAGTTATGGATGAATGGATGGATGGACAGACGGATGGATGGATAGAGTGACTGACGGATGGATGGATGGATGGTTAGAGTGATGGATGGATGGATGGATGGATGGATGGATGGATGGACAGACGGATAGAGTGATGGATGGATGGATGGACGGACAGACAGATGGATAGAGTGATGGATGGATGGATGGAGTGATGGGTAGATGTATGGAGTGGTGGGTGGATAAATGGATAGACAGACTGAGGTAGGGATGGATGGATGGTGTAATGGATGGAGGGATGGGGTGAGGGATGGAGTGATAGAGGGGGTTATGGATGGATGGTGTGATGGATGGATAGAGTGATGGTTGGACGGATGGATGGATGGATTGATGGATGGATAAATGGATGGACAGACTGATGTATGGATGGATGGATGGTGTGATGGATGGAGGGATGGAGTGATGGATGGAAGGATGGATGGAGTACTGGATGGATGGTGTGATGGATGGATGGAGTAAATGAGAGAGTGATGGATGGATGGATGGATGGATGGATGGATGGATGAGTGGATGGATGGAGTGATGGATGGATGGAAAAATGGATGGATGGAGTGATAGATGAATGGATGGACGGATGTAGTGATGGACGGATGCATGGATGTAGTGATGGATGGATGGATGGAGTGAAGGATGGATGGATGCATGGATGAATAAATGGATGTATGGATGGAGTGATGGATGGATGGATGGAGTGAAGGATGGATGGATGCATGGATGAATAAATGGATGTATGGATGGAGTGATGGATGATGGATAGATTTTGATTGTAGTATTATTAGTGGAATGTGCCGTTGTTGAGATTCCAATAAGTTGCATTAACTGAATAAACTTTGCAATATTGATGCTGAAACGATCATTTTCACCAACCCTCATTTTAAATATTCCAAAAACAAGCTTTTTCAAAAGTCGAGAGAGCAAATATTTTACTTCTCCAAATACATCCCACCCAAAGACAAAAGCAGAATCCTCATGAAGTCTAGGAAAGCATGATCTCATCTCTGTGTAATGTAAACAAAATCATATTACACAGACTCGCTTAACTCTGAATGGCATCTAGAAGCAGTCGGTCTGCTCTCTGTCAAAGCCCTGCTGGACAGACGGATGATGTCATGGGCTATTCTGTGGTCATTACTCCTCACTGTGGGGATCCTGATCCACAACCCAGATCCAGTTTCCAGGTGTTACTGATGCAGGATATCAATGAGTGCGGAACAGAGAGGGGCTGCAGTGTGTGTTCACCCCTCCCCACACACACACACATATACATACACACAGAGAGACGTCCGCAGCGTGGAGAACAGCACATATACTGACAGAGAAGAGGCTGCTGTTTCTTATAAACCTGATCAAAACACTGCTCTGGCAGGTATTGCTTGTTTTTCTGTATTATTTATCATTGAGGAAGTGAGAGTGTGTTGGTTTATGAGGGTGAAGGATGCTGTACATGTGTTGTGTGTGTTTATATACTGCAGTGACCACAGTCTTCTTTTATGTAATACTTTATATAAGAGTGTATTTTAATGAGGTTGTGTTGTTTTATTTATTGGTTATTGATTTTCTGCATGGGCAGATTTTCTGCATTGCTGGTTTGGTGCAGGTGCTGAAAGGTGCTGTCTGCACCTCTAAAAGAGGCTGATAGAGGAGCAGGGGGTGAATTCACAAAACGTGCTTCAGTTGACTGGAACTTAATCAAAATAGGACACTGTTATTTATTTCTTTTAATATGAATGCATATTTAATATTTGCATATATTTAAGTGTTATTTATTTATATACTCATTTCATTATTTATTTATTATATTTATATTCATTTATGTAAAATTGCCTTGATTTAAATATATAATTTATATAATATTACTTAATATCTTCACTTTGTTTTAGTATTTTATTTTTATATATTATTTTACTGTACATCATGCATTATTTAATGTTTTGTGTAATATATTTTAAATAAGTGTCAAATATTAATGGCCTAAGTAGATTGCACAATAATTATAATAAATAAATTAATATTAATAATTGATCGTAATGCTTTATTTAAACAGTTATTTATTTGTGTGTGTGTGTGTGTGTGTGTGTGTGTGTGTGTGTCTATGGCAAGCTATTTTATGTATTTCTTAATTTTATTGTAAATTGTATTAATTTTGTATCTATTATTGCATATTCATGCATTATTCATTCATTTTCTTTTTCGGCTTAGTCCATTTATTAATCTGGAGTCTCCACAGCGGAATGAACCACCAACTTATCCATCATATGTTTTATGCAGGGGATTGCCCTTCCAGCTGCAACCTATCACTGAGAAACACTCATACACACTCATTCACAGACATACACTACGAACAATTTAGCTTACGAACACATGGAGCTACGCGAACACGTGGAGAACATGCAAACTCCACACAGAAACGGCAACTGACTCAGCTGGGGCTCGAACCAGTGACCTTTATGCTGTGAGGCGATTGTGCTATCCACTGCGCCACCGTGCTGCCCTTCATGCATTTATTTCATGTGTTAATCATTTATTAGTAAATAATAAATAAAAAAAAATGTAACATTTCATGATTTCTAAAGGATCAAGGATCAAATATACACAGTTGAAAACACAATTATTAGCCCTCCTATTAGCCCTTAATTCTTAAAAAAAAATATTTATATGATAAAAGTATTCCACTATATTGCTGTTTTATTGTACTTTATAATTTAAATAAAACAAATTGGAAAAATATCCAAATGTTTCCCATATATTATGCATTATTTTGCAATTACCACTACTTCATTGCACCTATTAAAAGCACCTATTATTTTAATTCATGTATTGCACTGAGAGGATGGTCTAGAGTCACAGTAAAAGATGTCAGACTGCAGTAGTCTGATGCACAACTAGAGAAATCTCTTTTTGCAAACTGTGTTCTGCTCTAATTCTTCTTTGCATATTAGCATCATTGCCTGATTTGCATAACCCATTTATTGAACATAGCTGTGTGTTTCCCTGCACATTACTTGTGCTTAATGATAAAATAATATTATTATATTCTGTGTGCGTAGAAGGTTAAAGCATTCTAGATGTTTAAAAGATAACTGATGAACCTGAAGATCCTGCTTAGTCCCTTTATTCATCAGAGATCGCCACAGCGGAATGACCCACCAACTTTAATTATGCTGTAATTTCAATTATAACTTGGTTGCAGTTCACCCAAAAGTGAAACTTTACTAACTACTTTCTCACCGTCAAGTGGTTACAAACAATTCCCTTACAATGCATTTTAAACACAGGCTTCATAAGCCCTATTCGCATGGTATTAGTATTATCTGGGGACTTTAGTGTGATTCAGAAATGACTCCTGTGTGGTGCATTCCTATGGGACCAGCAAAGCCTGTGCGTTTATGTGAATTTACTGACTTATCTCCCGCATAATGATGTCAAAGCATTCTGTGGTCCAAATAGTTGGATTAAAAAAAGAAGAAAGTTCCTAACCACAAAAGAAGGGTTTGTTTCATTTTTGCTCTGCTGCTGGTTTCAACTTTACAAATTGTAAAGTTGTATGTTGTGTAGTGAAATGATCCTGCACCCACAATACTGTTAAAACACAACACTGTCTGCGTTCTTCATGGATAAAAAGGCACGATGGAAAAAAATTGATATAGACTAATTCAATGTGGTGATGTCATTGGCCCATGAACATTTCCTGCTTGTTGTCAAACTATTTCATAACCATAACAACAGGTGATTCAATCATATCTTAACGTTAAAACTGCTGCCATAAACATTATTTATCAACCTGTGGACCCCTTTGGATTCTCAGAAGCTATGAAAAGTAAAACAGGAAATATATTAGGACCATTGCTATTGTTTACATCCCTCAAAGTGGTCTATACAACCCACCAAATCATAGAAATGCTGATTCACACGGGACTATTATCACTGGGCCTATGTTCTGTAAAATATGGTATGGGAGTATTACTTTGCTGACAGACATGGCTAATTGCGAGGAAGTAAGATTACAGACAACCTCCACAGCTAATAAAAATGACTAGAGGTTAACAGGTAATGCTAATCCTGTGCAAATTAGGCTATAGAACGTATCACAAGAGATTTGCCCAAATAGAAAGCAGAGATATTTTACTGGCACTTGTACACCACCCATCTGTACTCTATATCCATCTGTACAACACATTCCATCCATTGCAATAACTGAATTAGCTCTTAAAAATACAAAAGCATCCATCATGTTAGTTGTTGACTGTGTATCATTAGCTGTGTTCCATCTAAAGATGTGATTTAGATTCATGCGTAAAACTGGAGTGTCGTATAAAACAGGGTTTCTCAACCATATTACTGTAAGACCACCAGCACTGCACACTTTCCAGGTTTCTTTAACCAAATACACGTGTTTCAGATCATCAGCTTCTTAGCAGAGACTGAAAGAGCTGTAAAGGGTGTGGCAGGCAAAGGAGACATGCAAAATGTGTTGTGCTGGTGGTCCTCCAAGAACGTGGTTGAGAACCACAGGTATAACACTTTTCTGAAAAATCCATCTTCCTGATAAACTGGCACCAAATATCAAAAAGAAAAATTCCAAAATGCACATAAACAAGGTAGATGGAAACATGCAGAACATCCACCTTCCTCCATCACACTCCTTCATCAGTTTTCATCAGTTTCCATCGAAACGCTTTCATCCCACCCTTTTCTCCATCTCCACCCATCCATCAAAAGACAGTCCTCAAATGCTCATTTGCCCCCTCTTTCTCTGTCTCTCCCCCGCAATAATGGCCCCTACCAGAATCACTGTGTTTACTTTAATGTCTCTGAATTATTCATAACGTATCACAGCAGTTCATAGACAAAGGAGCTGTTAAAATCATTTTACTTGCACTGCATAAATCTGCGTTTCACTTCTCAGTGCAAAATAGCAGTGGTGGACTGTGTTGTGTTGACTGCAGTGAGGAAAACAGGATCGGTTGCTTCTGTTGAGCTTTAATGTATGATCAAGAGCACATTAAGCCGATCTCACAGCTCTGTTCTACACTGAACTGGGTTGTGAAATGTGTCTTCAGCTGATGCTACAGGTGTGGTGCACTGCAGCATCGGTCTGTGCTGTTGAGGAAATACAATACGACAGAGCCAGATTTATGCTAGAAATGTACGTTTTCGATATTCACTTCATTCATTCATTCATTCATTTGCCTTTGGCTTAGTGCCTTTATTCATCAGGGGTTGCGACAACTTATCCAGCATATGTTTTGCACAGCGGATGCCCTTCCAGCTGCAACCCAGTACTGGGAAACACCCATACACACTTATTCAACAATTTAATTTATTCAACTCACCTATAGCGCTTGTCTATGGACTGTGGGGGAAACCGGAGCACCCGGAGAAAACCCACATGAACATGAGGAAACATGCAAACTCCACACAGAAATGCTAACTGATCCAGCCAGCACTCGAACCATTGGCCTTCTTTACAAGTTCAAACTCATAAATTCCTCCAAAAAATATATATTTTTAAATAATATAAATAAGAAATATATATTATATGTGTACTGTAATGAGCTGACCCCTTGGCCATTGTGAAGAAGAAGGTAGAGAACCGATGAACTTTTAATAATTTTTATAATGAAAATAAACATAACACAATGAGCGGCGGCAGCTCCTCACACTGACTATCAGCAAACTGAAATAAAAACAAACATAAAGTGTTCAGACCTGGTCCTCTCTCATCTTCCACAGATGTCTATCCTACTATTAATATCCTCTATGTGACTCGAGACAGTCAGCTCAGCTAATCGCACAGCAAACCCTTCACTGAAGGTGAATTTATATAGGAGTGTCTGATGAGTGTTGCAACTGTAATTTGCTCAGAGAAGATTTAAGATTTTAAAAACGGAAGTCTTTCTAGAAACACAGTTGGACGACGAAATAAAATAATTCCATAATAACACACACGTGTCTGTGTGATGTATGTAAAATTTGGCCCGGGACAATGTTTATTTTTTTTTGCATCTGGCCCTCGGCCCAAAAAGTTTGGACACCCCTTCTCTATACTGTTCTTTCCATTAAAGGTGAAAAACCCTGAAAAAAAATTCTTATTATAAAAAAAAAAAAAAAAGTTTCAGTAAAGCAGAACGACCGTGATGTGCAGGACGTCTTTCCATTTTGGCACTTTGCTTTCATGTCCGGCACCTAACAACAGCTGTGCACAAAACAGCAGCTTGATGACACAAGCGTACCCGGGTTCAGAAGGAAAAAAAGACAACACAAACCAGCCGAGAAGGTGGCAAGGGGGGAACAATCGAACTTGGGTATGGTCCAGTCAATTGAACCAAGTGTGAATGCACCCTACACTAACTACTCTACCAGCCTCGTTCCACTCCTCCGCCCCCGCCCCACTCACTGCATGTACTTTTTGAAAATGTTTGTATATTTATCGGGCGGTGTGGTGGTTCAGTGGCTAGCACAGTTGCACGGTTGTCTCGGCTGGGCCAGGAGGTCTCTCTGTGTGGATTTTTTATGTTCTCTCTATGTCTGTGTGGGTTTCCTCTGGGCGTTCTGGTTTACCCCACAGTTTTTGTGAGTGAATGAGAGTTTTTTTCTGCCCTGCGAGTTGCAATAAAAAATTGGTGGATGATTCTGCTGTGGTGACCTCTGATAATGAAGGGAATAAGCTGAGTCATTGAGAAAGAAATGAATCAACGATTTAAACTTAACTAAGAATCATTGATTGTACTGCATATTTATTTGTATTGTATAGTTTTATAGGTCTAGGTTTTACAGGTTTATATTGGTCATTATAAATGAATACACTATAACATGACTATACAAAGTTATTATTCTTTATTTACTGTGTTTGTTAAACTAAATATATAATAAATTATCTGATTAATAATGAAATATTTTGTGATGAAGATTATTTTAGTAGTAATACTATTTAGTAGTTGCTTTAAAAAAAAAAAAGAGTTTATTTTCATATTGTGAGTTGTGGGTGGCTTGGTTTCCCAGTCTCGTTTTAATCATTCAGAGCACATACGCTGGTGTTTCTTCTGTTGAGAAGCGGGGTGGAGGAGACGCATCAGCATCAGGTCACGGCAGCACATCAGATGCGTCTTGACCTTGAATCTCATTAGCCTCAATCTCATTCTCCTGCCTCACGCTAAAAGCACCATGTGCCTTTAAGACCAGCAGGCCGACTGGAGTCATTTGCCTTTATTTATTCATTTGTCAGAATCTTGTGTTTATAGAAACCATGATGATAAGCACTTTTAGTTTGAATTGTTGGTCAATACTGAGTTGATAATCACTTATAAAAACACTCTGATATCAAAGAGAAATACCTACTTTTGATTGTTACACAATATTGAACATTTTTTCACTGTGTTATGCTATAAAGATTTGTTCAGTAGTTTTAGATACTTAGTGTTTTTTATTCATATTATTATTATTATTATTATTATTATTAATTTAAAATGTAATTTTATAATGTTTGGAAAAATGAAGATAATTTATGTTTCTTTGTGTAAAGCAGGGAAAAACTGTTGTTGATAATTACAGGGAAGCTTGGAAAACTGCAAAGTGCCTTTATTAGTATCATTATGCTGAAAGTAGACTATAGTTCCTATCCATAGCGGCACAGAAAGTGGCAACTTTTATTTTTCATTGGTCTTAGTACACCAAACAGCATAACCACCATTGTGGCCCATTTCCACTAAGTGGTACTGTACGGTACGGTTCGGTACGCTTTTATGGCCGTTTCCACTGTCAAAGGGCACCTAAAAGCGAACCGTACCGTACCACTTTTTGGACACTCTTTGCAAAGGGTACCAAGGGTACCAAAAGGCGGAGCTAGACGCACAGCTGAACGCTATTGGTTTACAGAGATACATCATTCGCTCGCGCAACAAGCCAGAATGAAAACAAAGGAACCGCCATGTTTTAAATACACAGCCAAGAAATTTATCTTAATAATATATACATATAATAAGGAGCCATGGTCAACCCGACCTCAAATAAACCTTGTTATCGTCTTGATGAACAGCCACAAAGCCAACAAGAGCAGATTCTACCCTGTGCCCCGTAGTTTTTTACGAGCCAGTCTAAAGCGTGAGTGGTTTCGCTTTCTTGCCGCTAGTGTCAGGTAAAGTCTAGATCGGATACGCGGCTGGCTGGAAGTGCGATATGCACATCAATTATAATAGCAATTTTTACTGTGACGGTTGGGTTAGGTTTGGGGTGGGGGTAGGCGTTAAAAAATACAATTTATTGGGTAATTTAATAGATAACATAAATAATACTCGGTACAACTACTGTTTTACATTACTGTGACAGTTGGGTTTAGGTTTGGGTGGGGGTAGACGTTAATTCTCGTTAACTTCTGGCCGCATCCATATTCGATCTAGCAACACCCTAGTGTCATGCGGCAGCTGTTTTCAAATGAAAAATTCCAATAGGACAACAGCACGGATAACTAACGTTAGACAGAATGAATACACACATATATCCATATGCACATACATGCATATATGCAACTTGTGGTAGTCTATATGATGAATTATGCGTCCGAATTCAATCATTTGGAGAAAGTGGCTTTTTACATAAAATATTTATTAGTTTTCTTTAACAGACAACACTGGAAAAAATACTATAAACTATTATAACATATAGCTACAACAAAAAGTGTATGGGTCAGTCCAGTCTGTTATCAATATCCCATTTTGAAAGTCATATTAATTAATTTAACATGTCAGTATTCATTTGTAGTATGGCAGTATGTAAACTATTAAATTAAAGTAATTTGAAGTTTTTCACCAAAAAATGACCATTACAAGAAAACAAGTATGGTAAAAATATATTAAACAAGTCTGTAAAATAGTAAAAGTGCTGATGATCACCAGTCTTGTGATACTAAGTGTAATAAAAAACTAAGCAGCTTGTCATCCCAACAGCTAAAAAGATCCAGTGGGAAGGCCGATTGCTTTCACTCCGAAATGGCAGAATCATGGGGCTGTTGCAATGGAACTTTCTATTGAGTGTCGCATCTTGATAATTCTAAGCTCTTAGTGTACACTTATGGCCCATTTCCACTGAGTGGTACGGTACAGTACGGTTCGGTTTGGTACGTTTTTATGGCCGTTTCCACTGTCAAAAGGCGTACGGAACCGAACCGTACCGTACCACTTTTTCGTCACCCTTTCGAAAGGGTACCAAACACGAGAAAGGGTACCAAAAGGTGGAGCTAGACGCGCAGCTGAACGCTATTGGTTTACAGAGATGCGTCATTTGCTTACGCAACGAACTTCTTGACCTGATGATAATAACCTGCACTTGATTATTGACGTGCTTTTGAAACCCGATCCTGTCAGACACAGACAAACGCGAGAGTGAAGCGCGAAAAAACAAAGGAGAAGCCGGAAAAAAGGAGCAAATTATTTCAGCAAACATGAACAAAATGCCATGTATAGCTAACTTAGTATCTTCACCTTTTGGACTATTATGAACTGGGAATGACGGAATTACTCTCTAACACAGGTTACATGTGCTGCTGAAGATTACAGACACAGATGAGAGGTTTTCACTGACTGTGGGCTATATTTTGTGTTGTTTTTTAAACTAAATACGGACTAAATGTCTGCTGTGTGTTCTTCTGTAGTTGGTAACATATCGGAGACTGTAAGGGGCTGCATGTGTTTATATATTTTCATTTATTTATTTATTTATTTAATATAATTACAGACGTTACAGTAGGCTGTTTCGCACTGCCATTGATCTGCAGTTATAATCAACTCATGTTCATAGAAATGTTAGTAATAAACATTTCTACAAGTATTTATGTGTGTAAAGCATCGGTTTTGTGAGAAGTGCTTCTCATATGATACGTGAGCGACCCGTACAGCTTTATTGCAGACATTTCCTCGAGCGAGAATGACGTCGACTAAAACTTTCTGTCATACACCACGCCCACCAAAAGGGTACCCTTGGTAGTGGTAATGCAAGCCTGATAAAGGTGACCTGTACCGTACTGTACCATACCAGTCAGTGGAAACGAGCCTTTGGTACATCAGAGTCAAGCTTTAAAAAGGAAAATTAGCAAAACTCCTTAGTCATTTTTGAATGAGATGCTAATGGTCAAATCCGATTCAAAGATCTATGCTAAGCTAAGCTAAAAGTGCATCTGCCAAGAGATTGGCTCAATGGATTCTCAAAGCTCAAAATTAACCTATATTTTAGTGGAGTGTTCCTTTAAATTTCCAGCATAGAGAAACAAAGAAACTGTAGTCTCTTTGTTAATGTCAGCTGGATAAAAGCGGAACTATGGCTGATTTGATCTGATCTGATAGCAGTGTAAACAATTCTTCAAGAGAGTATAAAAACCTGTATTAATTTAGTTTGCACTAAGGCAATGGTAATGTATGTGAAAATACTGCAGCGTATCTTGAATAATTAGAGCATCATGAAGAGCATCTCCAGAGCCCTACACCTGAATCTGCAGTGGCAACAACCAGTCAATGCTCATAAATATTCCAGCCATGTTTCACGCCTCGGAGGAGCCAGTATAAAGCAGAATGCGTATTATATTTCATATCACAAACATCACAATGAATAGTTAAAGATTTCATACATTTTATGAATCAGGTGCTCTTTTTAAGAGGAATTCATGCACCTGTCGACTTATGATATTGGGCTTTTTGGCTTTACATAAAGTGTTTGTTGTTTGTTTTTTAGGATAATGTAAAGATTCATTTCGAATACTTATTTTTAAAGACAATTTTTTTCTCCCACTCAGAACCATATATTTAGAGGGGTAGTTCATGATAGTTAATTTACTCACCGTTCACTTGTTCAAAACCTATTTGAGTTTATTTTTTTTTTTCTCTTGAACACTGTTGAAGATATTTCGAAGAATGTTTGTAGCTGGCACCCATTGACTTTCATTGTAATTTCTTATCTACTATGGAAGTCAATGTGTGTAAGCAGCCAGTATTTTTCAAAATATTTTCTTTTGTGTTCAACAAAAGAAGGAAACTCATGAAGGTTTAAAACCACACGAGAGAATTCATGATTAGGTCATTTTCATTTTTGAGTGTACTATCCCTTTAAATTCACAGTTTTATCCATATCTGTATTCTAAAGGTTTAAATCACAGAAGTGACACAGATATTAATTCAGCATGCTTTAATGCTATTTTTTTTTCAAACAGGTGATGAAACTACCTTCTCTAATTTCATATTCCAGTCATTAGCAGGATTGAATGTGATCATTCAGAAGTGTAGTGTTTCTATTGATTCTAATAAGCTCTATGGCTTCACATTGAAAAGCCAACCAGCAGAAACTCAAGCAGATCAGATTGTGTATTTTGGTGTTCACGCCCATTTTGTGGAAAATGAACACATGTTCTGTCTAATTGAGAAGCTGAGCTGGAGACTGGCATTCATAAGGATGTCGTCATATTCCCATTCATTTTCTTTTCAGCTTAGTCCATTTATTTATCCAGGGTCGCCACAGCAGAATGAACCGCCAACTAATCCAGCACATGTTCTACACGGATGCCCTTCCAGCCGCAACCCATCACTGGGAAACATCTCATTCACACACATACAATTTAGCCTATCCAGTTCACCTGTACCACATGTCTTTGGACTGTGGGGGGAAACCGGAGCACCCACACAGAAACGCCAACTGACCCAGCTGAGGCTCGAATCAGCGATCTTCTTGCTGTGAGGCGAATGTGCTACCCACTGCACCACCATCGCCATCATATTTCTATGCTTCTCCTAATTAGAAGATTGACTAGAAATGTAGGAGGAGGCCATTAGTTTTTCTGAATAGGGTGGGAAACATCCCATTTTGGCCGTTTGAGACTTTACAATTTGAATATTTCTGTGTGTGGGACATTACCTCTGGAGGTACTGAAAGTTTGTTGACTTTTATTCATGAAAACGCCATAGAACACCAAACGTGATGAGAACACATACATCGTGTCACTCGCACTAGTTTACTTGTTTAGTGGGAGGTTTTTTTGACTCAATGCAAATTTTCCAATGCAATCTCACAGCAGTTTGTAACTTTTTGATGTAGTGGCTATTTGGTATTTATTTGTAATGATCTCAAATAAAAGATTTTATCCTCAAATCACAAAATAATTCTCTAGATATGCCATCATTGTCTATTTTGGTAAAAGTAATAATAAAAGACTGTTTTAGTGAAGGTTTAATTTCTGCATTATACAAGATGCTGATGTCAGGATCAAAGGAATCTTCAAATTGTAAATTGGAAGCTTGGAGATTAGATCTAAAGGAGCATATTTCTACAGAGGACTGGATGAAGACATGCGAGGAAGCTCAATCACTAACAATAAACACTCGTCTGAAACTGTTATAATATAAATGGTTAATGAGGATTTACATAACTCCAGTTTTATTGCATAAATATAATGAAAATATTCCAGACACTTGCTTGAGATGCAGGGACCATGAAGGAACAATGTATCACTGTATATGGGAATGTAAAGGAATACAGAACTTTTGGAAAGGTGCGAAAGAAATTATAGAAAATTTTCTTAAAGTTAATATACCAATGTCTCCTTTAATTTTTTTATTTCATTTATATCCCAAGGAGATCAAGTTAAAAAAGACGGAGCATATATTTATGAATATATGTATTCTACAAGCGAAACGGCTTATTTCTTTAAATTGGAGAAGTATATATGCACCAACTATAGGCTGTTGGCTAAAAGAGATGGTAACAAACATGACAATGGGAAAAATAACTTATATGATAAGAAATAAATGGGTGACGCGGTAGGTAGTGCTGTCGCCTCACAGCAAGAAGGTCGCTGGTTCGAGCCTCGGCTGGTTCAGTTGGCGTTTCTGTGTGGAGTTTGCATGTTCTCCCTGTGTTTGCGTGGGTTTCCTCCGGGTGCTCCGGTTTCCTTCACAGTCCAAAGACATGCGGTACAGGTGAATTGGGTAAGCTAAATTGTCCGTAGTGTATGAGTGTGAGTGAGTGCGTGTGGATATTTCCCAGAGATGGAAGGGCATCTGTTGCATAAAACATGTGCTGGATAAGTTGGTGGTTCATTCCGCTGTGGCGACCCCGGATTAATAAAGGGACTAAGCCAAAAAGAAAATGAATGAATAAGAAATAAATACATAATTTTTGATAGAGTTTGGGGACCTTTTGTGCTGTTTTTAAAAGGTGGTGGACTTGGAAATGTTTTTCTAGAAGATTAGTAACAGAGGCGATATTGTATTCTGATGTAAAATACTGAGAAGCCTTTTGTTTTGTTTGTTCGTTTGTTTGTTGGTTTGTGTTGGATCTGACACATGGAAATGTCTATGTACATGTTAAAATATAATAAAAAGGAATTGGGAAAAAAAATTGTAATGATCTACATTGCTCATACCCAATGAGGGGTAGATTTACGGGTGGAGTTTGGTGGCTCGCCTCCTTTTAAAAAACGTACATATTCATACAAATGAAATTGTATGAATTTATAGGAATTAGCCACTTTTTTGACAACAAGTAAAATAGTTCCTTTTTTAAGGTAGACTAATTACCTCAGACACATGCAGAGCACCCAAACACTCCAGTGATTATTGATTTCTTCCATATATAAAACTTGTATCAGAGCTGCAGCAATGGTTTGTCCGTTTATCATCCTCTGAGAGAACGGTTGATGGTTGCCCAGCAGCTACAGACGTCATGAGAAGTGCATTGAAACTGATGAAGCAAGTGATGAAAGAACTTTAAGTGAAGAAAGCCTTGCACTTTTCATGAGTTTTTAGACGTGAAGTCTGTATTCAATATTATTTGTGCACTGTAAAAATATACTGGTTGCCTTAATTTTTTAAGCTGAATCAAATTAACCTTATGAGTCTATAAAACTTATATTATGTTAAACTGACTTAAAACAGCTTGCATAATGTATAAAATTAAGTTAGAACATGATTAACTTAGTTACAATGAACTAAAAACATGCTGTCAGGACTACATATCATTTTTTACAGTGTAGGAATTGCCAACAACAAATTGTTGGAGTCAAAATGACTCAAAATTAAAAACCTATAGACAACCTATAGAATATTACGTAAATATGACATAGTTACAAGAAGTTATATTTTGGAAATGTTCTATAAATATATCACAACCTTATTTTGATTAGTAATTATCAGAGCTAAGAACTTAATATGGACAATTTTAAAGGTGAACCCTCAGACTCCAGACTTTCAAGTTGTTGTATTTGATATTGTCCTATCCTCCTAACAAGCCATTATAATTATAATCATATAATCAAATAATCATATGTAAGTATTATAAGTCTTAGTTTGAAAAAAAGATACTCTTATGCATGGTTTTGTGCTCCACGGTCACATATTGTAAAAAAAATCTATATGGTAAATATATCTATATTTTAAAATTAAAAAGAAAAAATTATACTTTATATTTCAATAGAAATCAAACGTTATCTTGTTTGTCGGGCCAAATCAGTGTACTATAAAATATTTAATTTTCAATATAATCCTGAAGCCACACGAGCCTTGATCTTCTGATATGCTCTTATCTCTTGCATACTTGCTGCAAAACTGTGAAACGCTGAATCAAAAGAATCATCAGCGCTTTGAGCTGCTTTTGATGCACAACAAAGAAAGCCTGCTCTGTTTGCCTCTATTGTAGGTTTTTTTCTGAGATGGTGTGTGCTTTACCTCTGGCTGTGGAAAGAGAATGCTGAATTTAGCTGCTTTGAAGAGGTTTTACAGACGCTGAATTGAAGAGGTTTAGTCTTTAACTCTTGACTCACTCTTCTGTCTGTTTAGTGTTCAATGGGCAAATCAAATCTCTGCTGCTTTTTAAAGGTATCATGATGTTTCAGTTCGCCAGAAGGATTGAGAAGAGAGAAAAGAAAGAACTCATGTAATGTTAACTGTTTTAAGACGGTGTCTTTTGACTGAAGCTTGTCTGAAGAAAACCGCATGACTTTCTTTCTCCCGTGGAGAATAAAAGTGGTGAAAGACAAATATGACAAGCCCTTCCTAGTCATATGTAGGCCCACAAGGAATCTGCACGAGCAGAATTCCACAGATTTTTAGCTCATCATTATTTCTGTTTATTTACTTGTGTAAATGTATATTTATTCAGTTTTTAAATTAATTACAGTAATATTATTGATTAATATGAAAATGTTCATATGATTTATGTACAATGCAGTTTGTAAAGTAATATTTTCTGTCTTTTAGTTGATGTATTATATGACAGACTTGCTTTGTTTACCAAATAAAGTGAATGTAATTGGATTTGCATTTTAAACATTAAATAAAAGTTTAAAAGATATTATATTTTATTTCATATATTAAGTTTTTAGTTATGATACTCCCAAGAAATTCCGCACAAATCAGCAGATTTTTAGCAAAGTTTTCTGCAGAAATAGCAAAAAATGTCCGCAGATTTCGTCTGGCCCTAGATATGTTAGGAACAAAGTGTGCATTATTATTTCTATAATATCAATTATCAATTATAATATAATTGTTGATATTTTGAATTAGCTTTTATTTTGATACTTTTGGTTTTTGTCTTTACTGAAATTGTTCTCGAGCTTATCATTTTTTACTGTTATTTTTACAGTATTATACTTATATTAATATATCCAATTTGCTTTAAACATTTTTCCTATTTAATTCAACTTTAAGTTTAATAATGTTACATGTGTTTGTTGAATTTTTTGATTTCTATTTAGGATTAATATATAATTGTTTTAGTAATATTATATACATCAATTTAATTAGAATATAAAGAGTTTAGATGCAAAAACCTCTAAGTGCCATCTGAAATGTTCTGCTTAAATTAGCATTTTTCTCAGGCTGTTGTGTTTAGTTTTAGTAATTTTACTCTTAGTGAAAAAGATTAGGTCATTTTCATTGCCTTTAAGTGAAATAATTAAAATGCAAGTTTTAAGGAAATTTTCAGACGGCAGTTAGAGGTTTTTGCATCTGAACTCTTCATATATGCATTTTGTTTTATTTCAAGAGAAGCAAATAAGTCATTGCTGAATTATATTACACCGTAAACAAACAACGAGTGAATTATTGTGAACTAGATCGATGGATTCATAAAAATTTTGCTCTATTTCTTTCTTTCTTTTTTTTTTATGACCTATTTCTTTAACCTTTCTGTCGTGTTCAGGTCAAATCTGACCAATTTACAACTTAAAACACTCTTAAATATTGTGCTTTACATCTGATTGCCTCAAGGCCGTATGATATCCTCCACACTATGCATTTGAGCATATAAAAGTGATGATCACCTCGTTCATTGAATTTTGAGTGTTTTAGTCAACCTTGTTACTAAAAATGGGCAGTATTTATGATACATGCATTTCAAATACATATTTTAAGTACAAAATAGCGTTTTGTAATTTGTATTTAATGGAGTTTATGAAAATGGCTGAATATTTTGTATCAAAAAAACTTTAGTGTCTTGTATTTTTGTATTTTTAAAATACTTTGTAAGAAATCTACATCAACATCATATAAAATGCACCCTCTGATCGGTGCGTTGGATTTTCATGACTCTTCCATTTAAAGAAGAATTTAAAAAATCTCAGGAGAAAGAGTATACTGTACAAATAATAGTAGTTTTGGATGGATTGCTGATGCCAAATGTGTGTAATTAAAACAAACAACATATAAAGAAGTCCTACAGTGGAGAGTCCTACAATACTTCATTGGCTGTTTCAAATGCCAGTAGTTGATCATTAGTTCCACTGTAAAGTTAATGAAGAGGAAAGATATAGGTTTTAAGATGTCACAACATATGAAACACAAATATTTATTAATCAAAAACTCCTAGAACAGTTTTTATATTGAGCATGAGAAAAAATACTGCGAACAAAACATTTAAATTAACTATTTATTTAACACCCTTTTAAAACATTGAGAGGTACAGATGTACAGAGATGATTGTAGTTTTACTGGCCACATTTGCTATCAAATATTATTTACTTCACTAAGTATGGAGAAGGGATTGATTGAATAGGTCTAATTGATGGATGATTTCCGAAGAAATGTTATGCTGCTTTGTAAAATTATTTTGTAGTATTTTTAAAATACAAAATACAGTATTTATTTTGAGACACTTTTTGGCTGCTGTATTTTGTAGTTTATTTTGATACATGTAAAATTAAGGTATTCAGCGTTTTATTATAAAATTCATTTCAATACATTTTTGCCCATCCCTGCTTGTAACACCTACGGTGTTTCCGGTCAAAAGTGACCACCATAAGAAAATGAATGGGTATCCAAACTATATTCATCCATCAGACAGAAAACATCCCATTATACACAATCCTAACACTCACTATTTGTATTTTCACTACAGTTATTTTATGTCTAATTCTATAAATTCATGGTAAACACTACTTTGAGACATTGTTCACATCTAAAGAATGTTGAATAAATGTTTTGTGCTAATTTTAGAGCAGGTTAAAACCACTGGTCAATTTTGACCAGGAACACTAAAGTAAGGGGCGGGAGCATAACAGGAGGGTTAAATATTCAGTATGGCAACACAAAGAAATAGCATTTTTAAACCCAACAGGATCAGAATTGTCCTTATTAAACTTAATTACAGACTGGTTTCTTGAACATGTCAAGGAGTTCACTGTAATCAAATGGCCTCCATAGTCACCAGAACTCAATCCAATAGAGCACCTTGAGATGTGGTAGAATGGGAGATTTGCATCATGGATGTGCAGCTGACAAATCTGCAGAAAGTGGATGCTATCATGTCAATTTGGACGAAATCTCTGAGGAATATTTCCAGTACCTGTTGAATCTATGACACAAAGGATTAAGGCAGTTCTGAAGGCAAAGGTGGGTCCAATGCGGTAAAAAGGTGTACCTAATAAAGTGGCCGGTTTTCAGCTTAGTCCCTTTATTACAGTTTTTCTCCATTGGTTTGGCTCATTTCTTGAAACAGAAATTACATTCTCAAATTCTAAGATCATTTGGCAAAACAGTGTTACAGTTTTAGCACAACACTATAGCTCACTTGCAAAAGCTCATATCTCTCCAAAACAGTTCATCATGCATCAAAACTAAATTCCTTTCCCATATAAAAAGTCAGTGCCACAAAAATGGCAAATATCCTTCTCAATTGCTTTGGCTCATTTCTTGAAACAGACCGGACATTCTCAACACTCTTGGTGCTTTTGCCAAAATAATGTGGATGGTTTGCACAACACCTGGTTCACCTGCAACAGCTCATACCTTTCCCAAAACAGTTCACTATGTGTCAAAACTAAATTTCCTTCTCATTTAAACAGTCAGTGCCCCCAAAATGCTTCATCCCTTTAGCATTGTGTAAGCACTGCAAGTCAAAATGTTTAGATGTTTTGTCACTATGGCAAAGGACCACTAAAATATCCACATGTCCACCTTACAGTCTTAGCCCAGTCCTTCATTGACAATGGTTACTGCACTGTTTTTGTCTAGCTAACAGAATACAATTGTGTATAAAACTGAAAAAAAGAAATAGGATTTACAGTAAGAGTAGTCACACATTGCACTCATACTGCCAAGGAAATGGTAACTCCTTTTTTATTGTAATGATCAACCACACACAAAGTAACTTACATATATCAGCAAAAAGAAACTGTATACAGCATGATAAATTGTAATATAACACACAAACAAAAAAACTAGAGTGCTATAAATAAAGCTGAGTTTCATAACAGTTCTTCACTACCCGCCGTCCTCACCCTCCTGACCATCCACACGCTGCAGACTGTGTGACGACAGATTCTCGTCCACATCACAGAATATATTCTCCCTTGTGATGCAACGAGGGAAGAAACGGCGTAAATGTCGCAACCATCCCCTACAATGATCAAATGTTCCAAGGATTCACCTACTGTATGGTATTCATGGTATTATGGTCTTGACTTTGACAACTGAACAGACTATTGTGCATGTAATGACATATACAATGAATGACGCAGACACATTTGGAGAGAACAACCATTAGACTGAGGATTAACAATCAGTTGAGATCAACAAGATCTATTCACTTGGAAATTGTGCTAAATGAAGGCTATCTGTACTTAATCAAATGCAAAGATGTACTTAGACATTTGCAATTTGATTAAATGAATGAGAAATTCAATTCTGCTCTAACAATTGCCAAGTGGTTCGGAGGTTTGTCCATGTTGTTTTGAGAATGTAATTTCTGTTTCAAGAAATGAGTCAAACCATGGAAAAAAAATGCTAATCTGGGGGTTGCCACAGCCGAGACTGACCTTCCAGCTGCAACCCATCATTGGGAAACATCCATACACACTCATTCACACACATAACTACGGACAATTTAGCTTACACAGTTCACCTGTACCACATGTGTTTGGACTTGTGGGGGGAAACTGGAGCACCCAGAGGAAACCCACGCAAACATGGGGAGAACATGCAAACTCCACACAGAAATGCCAACTGACCCAGCTGAGGCTCAAACCACGTGACCCTTCTTGATATGAGGCGAACGTGCTACCCACTGTGCCACCGTGCAGCCCTTATAGTTAATATTAATTATAAAAGGTAATAAAAGTAAAGTTACATCTCTAAGGATCATAATTTTAGCTAAACATCTTCTTAAATGTTCTGCTATAGATGAACAAACATTACACTTTGGTTAGCT